>NC_036650.1:5671144-5736382 GCF_002806865.2 Cucurbita pepo subsp. pepo | reverse complement strand
CCACCCACCCACCCACACATACGGATCTTCAAATGGATCCTTGGATTTTCTTTACCCCCTAGAATATTGGTTACTCATTTTTGGTTAAATATTTTGCCTTGTAGAAGGTGATTTCTTGGAGTGTTCTGTTTCTGGCCATAATTCTACAGTAAGTGCAGTTCATGGGTATGTGGTTATTCTTTATCTATTGTAGTTTCGATTTATAGGCTTTTGACAAGTAACTTCTATTTATATATTATCTGCTGATGGATTCCTAATCCTTCTAGATGAATATTGTGCAGAAAGGCTGGAGAGACCCCTAATTCTTATTTTCATCCATATGTCCAAGAGAAAATGGCACATATGTTGGATGCAAAGCTTCTAAGTAACTACATACTTGGTTCTAGTGGTAAAGTTTTTTCATGCTACTTGGTATGCATTGAATTTATCTTGAGATTATTTTACTTCACAGATTTGTCAGAAGGAGAGATGTCATGGCAAGCATCTTCCAGTGCTGGCGTTTGCTGTGGTCACCAACGCCAGCATTTTGACTGCAATGGCACGAGTTACAAATCTGGTGGATTTAATCCAAAGCAGCTAGTCAATAAAAAAATAGGTGGAATCATAAAGTTGTCTCCAGAAGATGAAATTGAAGGAGAAATTATATTTTATCAGCTCAGATTACTTGCAAATGCAGTTTCAAGAAAGCGGTTCACTGGTATTTTAATTGTTCTTTCAAGCTTCAATGTACATGCTGGTCTTTTTACTCGTTGTTTATTCTCCCTCCCTCATGAAACTCCAGTATTTGATCTTTGAACTTTTAGGCTTTCCTTTTTGGTTGCTTAGCTTTCAATTAGCCTTAACTTAGTCCTTGAAATTTTTAAGTATTTTGGTTTTCATCATAATTCTCCCAGCAATCTGCTCTACCCAATTTCTTCATGAGTCAAACTATGTGACCGTAATACATGTATTTGAAGTCCCATCATCTGTCTATTAAATAATTGAAAACAAAATAATGGTAAACATCAAATAGTTATTTTTTAAAAAATGTTTTATGGACTAAATTAGACATTTGAGGTGTGAGTCAAAAAAATTAAACCACTAACCGTAAAAAAAACGGCAAGGAAAATGGTTTTTTATTTGATAGTTTATAATAGACATTTTATTAGTTCAGGATTGAAATGAAATAAACTGAAAGTTTAGGGACTAAATTGGATTTGGAGCCAAAAAAAAGAAAAGAAAATTGTCTGATGACTGTTAACTCTCCCATGAAATACTCCACAGGAAAGCTTCCTCTGATAACTTTTGGTACTACAAATGGTTTTTGCAGACTATTTAATTTGTAACGTTGTTAAGAGTCTTCCAAAGGAGATTAATGAAGCACGAAGTACTAGATGGGATGCTGTTCTTATTAATCAGTATTTTGGTGAGCTTAGAGAAGCAAAGAAACGGGGTAAGAAAGAGAGAAGGCATAAAGAAGCACAGGCTGTACTAGCTGCTGCAACGGCTGCTGCTGCTGCCTCTTCTAGGATGTCATCATTCAGAAAGGATGTATACGAAGAATCTGCTCATAGAGAGGTTTTTTGATGATTTTACATGGAGCTCTTTACTGCACTTTTATGTCATCTTTTGAGAAGCGACTAATGTTGAAATGTTTGGCAATTCTTCCCAGTTGATGCCTCGTGCAAAAGAAACACTTACTAAGGTTGCTCTCCCAAAAACTTCATTAGAGTCGGATTTCTGTAAAGAACATGCTAGATCCTGTGACATCTGCAGGCGGCCAGAGACAATGTTAAAGCCAATTTTAGTCTGCGCAAGCTGCAAGGTTTCATACTTTATCTGCTTATTTTTGTGGAAAAGGAAAACAAATGTTGTATTTGATTGACAGATGGCATATGTTGCAGGTTTCAGTACATCTGGATTGCTATCGGACTGTTAAAGAGTCCTCAGGTCCATGGTATTGTGAGTTATGTGAAGAATTGGCAGTATCAAGAGGGTCTGGAACTCCTGTAGTCAATTTTTGGGAGAAATCATATTTTGTTGCAGAATGTGGTCTATGTGGTGGCACCACAGGTGCATTCAGGAAATCATCTGACGGCCAGTGGGTTCATGCCGTATGTGCAGAGGTAAAATACAGTAATTAGTTTATAGGAATTATCCTTCTCATTTTACATGCTTTCTCTTCGTCTGTCATTTAAAAAAGATGGAAAAGATAGCGGCTGTGCTTTTAAATTTTAAAAACGTCATTATAGTCCCTCTATAAAGGATAAGGCTAATCTATGGGAAACATTATTTTTATGCATCCCTCTTTACATATGGACTAATTTGTGTTAACTCCATGCATCATCTTGTAGTGGGTCTTCGAATCAACTTATAAAAGAGGACAAGCAAATCCTGTGGGAGGAATGGTATGTAATATTGCCAAGTGTTACCATTTTACTATAGCTTAGATATGTGACTATCCATAAGCTAAAATTCATTTGTGGGAATTGGTACTTATGGTTGATTTTAATTCGTCAATTTACCTCTCTTAATGGAATGTCAGGAGACAGTTTCAAAGGGGGTGGACTCTTGCTATATTTGTCACCGCAAGCATGGTGTCAGTTTGAAGGTCGACTAACTTATTTGTGCTGCAATATGTCCGTTTAAAAATTATAGCTGTATCGGAATTCCTGTCTTTCCATTATTCTTTGTTTTCTTGAATATTGTGATGGTTAAAGTACCTTGATTTCATTGTCTTCAGTGTAATTATGGTCATTGTCAGACCACTTTTCATCCCTTATGCGCTAGAAGTGCTGGATGTTACATGACTGTAAAGACTTCGGGTGGTAAGTTGCAGCACAGAGCATACTGTGAAAAGCATAGCTCAGAGCAGAGAGCAAAGGTACTCTTTCTCGTAATGATTTCTATTCTTGCAGCATACAGTTGTGACATCTAACATTGAACGAACATGGACAGGCGGAGAACCAAACACATGGAATCGAGGAATTGAATAGAGTCAAGCAAATTAGGGTAACTCTATGTCCATTCTAATAATTTCTTATGAAATTACTTTCTTTTATATTTGCGACATGATGCTTGCGGCTTAAGATCACACTCAACTGTTTTTCACACAATTATTTACATCCATTATACCTATTGGCGAATGTAAGAAGCAATTTCAAATTATATTTGAAGAGGTTCCTTATCATAACCATTTATGATTTCGTTTTTTAGTTATAATTGTGAACCTAGTTTCATTTGCATGCTGTGCCTTGTGTATGACCTTTCATGCATGCCTTTATACTTGAACTATACTTGATTTTATGGGCTTGACTTTTGCTGTACGTGCTTATATCTGAAATTAAGCTATAATTTTTGTAGAATATTGTTGAATTCTCCATTTTCTGTTTTGCAGGTTGAACTGGAGAGGCTACGCCTACTCTGCGAGAGAATCATCAAGCGTGAGAAGATCAAGGTATGCCATTTTAACGAGAAAACTAAATTCCATCTTTTGAATAGGTATATATTACAAGGAACAGAGATTTGAAAAGCTACAACTATCAACTTTCACCAAGAGTGCCGATTACATGACGAAGCAAGGATAGTAGTCCCTCAAAACAATAACAACAAAAACAAAAAAGCTTTCCGATTATAATTAATCTCAGAAATTAAATAATTTTGAACTAGTTTGGAAAGGACGCACCAGGAAGCCACATGAACTTCAATAAACTCAAAGTTCAATTGAAATCTCTTATAAAAAAAGGAAAGAAGTTCGATTGGGCTCAGCTCTTTATTCCAAGTGTTTGCCACCCATGGGCATTATGAATACTGATATAAATAAGCTGAGTGCCCAGCCACTCAAGAACTAGCTTAGTTAGTTCATGAATTTGTGAACTTATTTTGGCCCTCAAGGAGTGGCTCTATTGGTTGAGTGCTTGGGGCTTTGGGCTGTAATGTACTATGTCTTGGTTAGATCATTGGTGTTAAGATCTATGGACAGGATTTCTGTTATATGGCATTATTTGGGGAGTTTAAACTTGGAATCTCTTCCCTCAAGTGTTCCTTACTCAGAAGCCTGTTTTTTTTTATGTTTGCAGAGGGACCTGGTTCTGTGTTCACATGATGTTCTTGCTTTTAAAAGAGACCATGTAGCACGATCCGTACTAGTTCACTCTCCTTTCTTCCTACCTGAAGTTAGTTCTGAATCAGCTACCACATCATTAAAGGGGCACGTGGAAGATTTAAAATCGTGCAGCGAAGCTGTGCAGAGATCAGATGATTTAACTGTCGACAGCACAGTTTCCATCAAGCACTGGAACAAAGTACCGTTGTCTTTGGACACTGAACAAAAGACGGACGACGATAGTTCTACATCTCAGAACCCATTCCCCCAAAAATTTGTAGACAGGGGTCAGTTTGCCGGGAAGCAAATACCTCAGAGATCTTCAACTTCTACATCACGTAATCTTGTAGATGTTAGAGGATTGAGGTTCAAGTCTAGAAAGGTACAGCGTTATGTTTCTCTTCATTTTTATTATTACCCATCTAGCTTGTAGATTCAATTATGTGCATCATCCTGACTGGGCATTATGAACCATAGCATGCCGAGACATTTCAGAAAGAGCTGGTAATGACGTCCGACCAAGCATCAATGAAGAATTCTCTTTTACCTAAGCAGTACCTGTATGTTCCTGCTGATGTCCTCGCCAAGGAGAAACAGGTCAACCAGGAAACAGGTTCTGCCGAGCCACCAAAATGCGACAGGTAGTTGAGAGAAGGCATTTCTTGTGTTTCAGATTTCCACGTCACACCAAACATCCATATTCCCGGACCCATATCTTGCTCGGAAACTGAGTCCAAGAACAAGTAACATGGCCAATGCAGAAGAGCAGAGCAGCAGCACAGGGGGAATGCTGGGATGGACTCCAGCAGGGCGCCCGAGTTTGACTTGGGCAACGAAACTGGACGTTGAGTGTAATTGTACAGTTGGGTGGGAAGTCATATATGTTGAAAATGGGGGCAGATTGAGTTTTCCTTGTCTTTGAGATTGTCTTCCTGGTTGGTTGAGTCGAGTTCTTAGAAGAGTATTAGCCATGGAGTGTTGTAGGAGTTGCAGGGAGGAGGGAACAAGGAAAGAGTTGGTGCTGTGATTTGTTTACCATTGTAAAGTTTGGTGTATAATTGAACGCAATCAACCTCTGTCCATCCTCTTCAAACCCCAACTCACGCCCAATTTTAATTACTACAATAATCCCAACGCCCAACCCCATAATTTCTTCTACTTTTTTATCCCTTCCATTAATTACATTAGGATTATTTCTTTTTCATTAATTTTTTTTTTCACCTTTCTTCCCAATTTAAAATATCNGGCTTGCCAGGAACTAGATGTTCGTTATATAAGAATAAATTATGAGACATTGATGTTCAAGTAGCTTCTGACCTCTTTAATTTTATTTTATTTAATCATTATACTAATATTGATTTAGATCATTTTTGTTGGAATTGGCTATTTAAATCAAATTTTACGTAATTTTTTAATCTTGGAAAGTAATATACATATAATAAGGGATTTTTTTTTTATACATATAAAAACTAAAAAGGGAAAAAAAGTGAAGAATCTATTTATTTTCTTAAATTTCGAATAAATTAAAATCCTAAATTAATAAAATGGTATTCATTAAAATAATTAACTGCTACTAATTAATGAATTTAGACCGATGGTTATTTATTGGTAATGGAATTTCATTTAAAGTCAACTAAAATATACTTAAATGAAATTACTATTTTTCAAAAAATGTAAAAAAAAAAAATAATAATAATAAATTATATCGATTCTTAATGTTCAGAGAAAATAATAATAAATAAATGAACAAATTATAAACTACGAAGGAGAATTTTTTTATTGAAAGAAAATTTAAAATTGAGAAACAAGCCGCGGGTGTCTGCGACGGTTACCGCGCTCTGCCTCTGCATACGAAACTGCAAGCTCGCGATGGGCTCGATAGACGTCCAATCAACCAATCCTGAAAATGGATCCGACGCCGGCGTTTCTGGTGATGGTCGTCAAAAGCCAGTTTCCGCCGACGGTATGAACCAGACATCTAACGAACCAGAAGGAACGGCGCCCGAGAAGCCTAAAGAATTGGGGCCGACGAAGAAGCGTTTGTCCTCCATGCTTCCTCTTGATGTCGGCACCCGCGTCATGTGCCGCTGGAGGGACGGGAAGTACCATCCCGTTAAGGTTATTGAACGTCGGAAGTTGCAGGGAACTGGTTTTAGTGATTACGAATACTATGTCCATTACACCGAGTGTAAGCTACTCATCTGACGTTTGAATTAGTATGTGGTATTTGATTTTACGTGGTGGAAGAATCAAGCTGGAATGAGAAACAAGAGTTGAATTCTTTTTTTTTTTTTTTTTTTTTNCCTAAATTTGTTTGATGTTCTGTTTAGGTTTTCTTTAGGGGGGTGAATTAGGGCTTATTCAAATTTGGTCAATTTTGGGAGTATGACCTTTGGATTGAGTGAGACAATTAGCTCTTGCAGCAATGGGATTCTACTTTTTCGTTCATGTAACGGTTAATTGATAAATCACATGGGTGCTATTTTCTGTTAACCCTAGTGTTCGTTGATAAGTTGATTAGTCTCTTCTATGTGGAGTTTGGAGTTTTCTCTCTCCTTATCTGGATTTTGTGACAGTCAATAGGAGACTTGATGAGTGGGTGAAGCTTGATCAACTTGATCTTGATTCAGTTGAGACGGTTGTTGATGAGAAAGTGGAGGACAAGGTAATTTTTCTTTTTTTCCTTCCACCTTCATTTTTTAAAATTCAATCAGTCCACTTCTGAAGGATGGAAATATTTAAGGTTATCCCGGGGCATGAGTTGGTCCTATTGGAAGCCATGTTTTACTTGTAAGTATTTAATATGATGGTCTTATTCCGGCACTTGAAGGTAACAGGATTGAAGATGACCCGACACCAGAAGCGGAAGATTGACGAAACCCATGTTGAGGTATGCATTCTTTAAGGATGCACATAGCCCTTTTTTCGAGAACCTTTATATAATGGCATAAACAAATAATTGATTAGTTGTCCTTTATAAAATACAATACTACACGGGTGTTTTCCAGCAGTAGGTAAAAGAATTACTTTTAAAATGTACCAGGTGTAAGGGCAAGCGTGACACTCTCTTGTTAATAGGAGGTAATTCTGTCAGATAGTGCATTAAAAAAGGTTGATATTTTCCATTTAGAAGTTGTGATATCAATTTGGAGTGTCTAAACAAAATTCCCTGCCCTCATTATGAAATGTGTTCTTATCTATTTTCAATTTTATAGGGCCATGAGGAACTCGATGCTGCCAGCTTGAGGGAGCATGAAGAATTTACAAAAGTGAAAAATATTGCAACAATTGAACTTGGAAGATATGAGATTGAAACATGGTATTTCTCCCCCTTTCCACCAGAGTACAACGACACCACCAAGCTTTATTTTTGTGAGTTTTGTCTCAATTTCATGAAGCGCAAAGAACAGCTCCAGAGACATATGGTGAGATATGCTCCATCCCGTCTTTTGTTGTTTATGAATGAGATTAGGCCATAGTATCTGTAAATAGATTTTTAAACTTTTGTTTGGGAGCATAAAATCGAGCTGGTGCTGCTTGCTGCTCAGTTTTGGGAATATGAATTTTCTTTTAATCTTCATGGAGTTGTGTTCAAAGTACATCTTTTTGTAATTTCATTTTTGGACCTTATTTTGGTTTAATGTCCGACTGGCTGGGTGCATTTATTTGCTCAGTTATGCTATAATGAAATAGTGGATGTTAAAAGAGTCGTTGAACATATGTTGCTATTGGTCTCACTTCCTTCTTGATGGCTGCATGTTCCCTATAATAATGTAGGAAATGTTGCCTATGTTTGAACATCTCAGCGAATGATTTTACCCATGCCTAGTTATAGATGCCAGCATTATGATAGATTGATTGTTGATGTGCGATAGCCTGACTTTAGGATTCATATATTCGTTTTATGGGAAAAAGATTAGCCAACTTTTTCTTTTTCATGTTCAGCCAACAATATATACATATCTTTATTGTTTCAGCTATCAACTTATATATGGTGATTCAATGACCATCTTTATTCCAATATTGAAATCCCTTTATTTTCTGTTTTTATATATGAACAAGTTTTTGGAAAGGAAATAAGATGTATTTTCTTCTTGTAATGGCCCAATTGGGATCGAATAAAGTTGAATGCACTTTCTTGAATTAGTTGAATTTACACGTTTCATTATCATTAGTCCTTTGTACTTGCTAAGTATGAACAACCCGTCTTTAAGTTATGTGCTTTTGTCCATGTAGAGGAAGTGTGATCTGAAGCATCCTCCTGGTGATGAAATATATCGATGTGGTACTTTGTCAATGTTTGAGGTATGGTGTTGATTAGGCTTTCAATCTTTTGGCTTGTTCATGCTGCAGTTGTACCTCACGTTATTTTATTATCTCGTTTTTCGTCAAAATTCCTTTTTTTCTTCTAATTTTTGGACTAAAAATAGTTGCCACAGTGGGAATTTCTACTGTATTCTAACATTTCAAGCAAGTTTGACATCTCTACTCACGTTGTGTGAAACTCTGTTTTAAATTATTATTAAATTGATACTTTCATTATCCTTCTTTTTTTTCTTTTTTTCTTTTTTTTTTTTTTTTTTTAAACAGGTCGACGGAAAGAAGAACAAGGTTTATGGGCAGAATCTCTGTTACTTGGCGAAGTTATTTCTTGACCACAAGACCCTCTACTATGATGTAGACCTTTTTCTGTTTTATGTCCTGTGTGAGTGTGATGATCGAGGGTGTCACATGGTTGGATATTTTTCAAAGGTATTTTGGTTCGATATAACTTCTGTTGTTGTTGGAAGAAAACACTATCGTTTGCCAAAAGAAGATTGATAGAGACTTAAAACTCTTGAATGAATATGAAAAGGCGTATAATCATGAAAATTTTTGGACCGGGAGATCCATATAAGAGCTAGAGAAATTATAAAATGTACCGATCAAGGGAAGAACTTTGTCTTAGGGTTAAATTGTTGCCTCCCTCTTATTTATGGCTCCCTTGGGAGGGAATCCAGAGAGTAAGTCCTTCTAGAGGCCTATCCTTGAGAACTTTCCGAAGTGTTGCCTACATGGAAAAGTTATTTTTCTCTAAGGGGGAAACTTGCTCCCATTAGGCAGTGCTGAGTATGATTCCCAGTAATTATATGTCCCTTTTTAGAATTCTAGTCTCCGTGAGTATGAATCTCTAGAGGGTCATGAGGAATTTCTTGTCGGAAGGATCTGAGGAGGGGAGAGGCTCACACTAGGTTAAGTGGGAGGTGGTTGTGAAATCTGATGAGATGGGTGGATTAGGTATGAGGAGTTGCAATTATTTAACGTGGCTTTCTTGGTTAAATGATTACCATGATTCTTCATGGACTTGAAGGTGTTGTGGTATAACGTGATTCTGAGTAGACATGGCCCTCACCTTTTAAGTGGGTTGGGAGTGATAACTCTAGCAGCCCTAGCTAAATTTTTGGGAAAGCTATTTCTTCTGGATTTCATACTTGCTTGAGCATGGGGAAGGCTCAAAAGTCTATTTTTTGGGAGGATGATTAGGAGGGTGATAAGGTGATAAGTCTCTCTGAGTTTTTTTTTTTTTTTTTTTTTCCTCTCATTTTTATCAACTTTCAAATAAGAGGTTGCATTCGGGGGCTTCATCTTGCCTTCTTCATACTCTTATCTCCTTGATTCCTTATAGTTTTGATGACCTCTGCCTAACAGAAATGTGACTCACGTAAGGGGTCTACTTTCTCTTATTTGTGACCAATTGGTGATCCCTGGGAGAGAAGGATGTTAGATTCTGTCTACCCTTTCTCCCCTTCCGGCTGCCTTGAATTTTTTTGCTTTCTCCTCTCTCTGAGAACTAGAAAGTTCAAATTCCAAAGAAGGTTAAGGTTTTTGCATGACAAGTTTTACACTGGAGAGTTAATACCATGGATTGCATCCAAAAATAATCTTCCTACGTGTGGTTCCTGCAACAGTGCATTCTTTGTATGAGCCTGAGGAGACTCTTGGTCGTTTGTTGTGTGATTTTTAGTTTGCTCTTTACCTTTGGGATCATTGGAAAAGGTCGTTGGGGGAATTTGGGGCTTGCATTAGGGTGTGGTGAGGTCTATGGTGGAGGTGCTACAAGATCATTCCTTGAAGCAGTTGGGCAAAGTGTTGTGACAAGCTAGTACAGTCTGGTGAGTATTTGGATCGAGAAAAACAACAAGAGAGGTGGAGAGATCGGGTGAGGACGTTTGGGAGGTGGCTAGGTTTAATGACTCCTTGTGGACGTCGGTCTTTAGACTCTTTTATAATTATGATATTGGTATTGTTGTTTTGGATTGGAGTCTGTTTGTGTAATTAGGGTCAGACTTCCCTTTTTGGTTTTTTTTTTTTTTTTGTATGCCCTCATATTCTTTTGCCTTCTGGTTGGTCTGAATATCATCTGCAAGTACTGAAATCCACTCTCTAGCTTCGAAATCAAGTTTGGTTCATTCCTTGGCTGTTCTGATCTGTTTGGCTATTGGGGATATATTTGGGGAATTTTGAGCTAATTGCCTCATTGAAGACCCATTGTATCTTTCCAAAGCAAGTCTTGCCATTCCTCACCTTCAAGGTATAAGCAACAGAAAGGTCGGCTTGTCCTTTTTTCAGTTTTGGTCGAGTTTGTAGGGTATAATATTATGTAGTAGGATTACATGACCATACTTTTTTATAGGGAAAAGGCGACAAGTAATTTTTGTTTGAAATCAATTTATCTACTATGCAATATTTCTGATCCATGCTTTAGTAGTTTGTTTTCCCCCTTTGGAGGGCTAGTGAGGGTTTAGTGCCAACACTGAGTGGTATAAAACGGAGTGAAAACTTGTGTCATGCGGATGATGAAATGTAAGATGGATTTACAATAAATTGCTTTAGAACTTATAAGCTGGAAGCAAGTTCAGAACTTCTCATACCTTTCAAGTGTTTGAAATCAAACTGGATTGTTTTTTTTTACTATTATCTGTCGGTGTGCAGGAAAAGCATTCAGAGGAATCCTATAATCTGGCATGCATTCTCACTCTTCCTCCTTATCAAAGGAAGGGTTATGGCAAGTTCTTAATAGCTTTTTGTAAGTTCACGTGCATTAAACTGACTATTTTTTGGGCTAATTTTATCTGCTACTAGCAAGCTTGATGAGCTCTCTTCTCTAGCATTGAAAAGGACCAGTAGTTTTTTGTTTGCGTGATTTACTTAAGTTTAATTTGTTATTTTAGTTCAACAGTTCACCCTTTTTTTCTGTTGTCTCACCTTTGTTTTTAACGGAGGTTTTGATCTTTTGTGAAACTGAGACATCAGCTTATGAACTCTCCAAGAAGGAAGGTAAAGTTGGGACTCCTGAAAGACCTCTTTCTGACCTTGGATTGGTGAGCTACAGAGGGTACTGGACCAGAGTTCTTTTAGACATTTTGAAAAAGCACAAGGCCAATATCTCTATCAAGGTTTTCATTTCTGTTGCTTGATGTCTTTGATGAAATTTAACATATTCCACTGAGGTTGCGTTGTTCCTCAAAATTTATTTTAATTGCTATTGAAACAACAAATAATTTTAGAATGTACTACGAGTCATAAGATTCGTACCTAAGACATGGCGCATTGGTCATCCCTTAATGACAGGAGCTAAGTGACATGACAGCTATCAAAGCCGAAGATATTTTGAACACACTTCAGAGCCTGGAGTTGATTCAATACAGGAAAGGGCAGCATGTTATATGTGCTGACCCCAAGGTGCTGGATCGTCATCTCAAAGCTGCTGGTCGTGGGGGCCTAGAGGTCGATGTTAGCAAATTGATCTGGACTCCATACAGAGAACAGAGTTGACTCATTATTAAATTTGACGGTAACCTAACTCTGTATGTACAATAATAGTGTAGAACTTCAGTACATAGCATTAGCGCTGCCATTTCTATCTGATGAATGTAAGCCTGGACAATCAAATATCATTGAAATGACAAATGGTATAAATAGTCTTGTACATTACTAGTTGCTGACTATTTCTTGAAGAATTCAGTGTGTGACCCTTGACATTCACATTTTTTGAACTGGAAGTTTTGAAACTTGAATCAGGTGCTACATGGGAAGGTTATAAGATTAAAGATATCATTGTGTTTTCATTAACAAATAAAATGTAGTTGGGTATGACCATTTATAGTTGTTTATAGTTCAGGGCTCTCGAAATAATCCTAGACCATGAACGGTACGATTAAGTTGATGATAATCTTTCAGCAGTACATGAACTCTTTTTTAAATTAATGTTTTTCACATACATTAATTTGCTTAGACGTCAACTATTTGTTTTTATGATTTGATTGAGATTTGAAAATTAGACAAGAAATAACATCTTCATGTCCAGTAGCTCCCATGCTAGACGTGGCAAGTAGACAAGAAAGCTAAACAGCAGGAGCCCAAAAGAAAAGATGATCTTGCTTTTCCATGTCTTCATCCTCAAAAGAAAGAACCCTTTTTTGTTAAAGCAGGAAACGGAGCCCTTTCTGATTAAACTTTCTTGGGGAAAAGAAGCAGATTTCACTGCAGAAGACTGTCTGGTAAAAGTTCTGCTACCCTTTTCAAGTACATTACAATTGCAGGCGAGTTGTTCTAAGCTGTTCTGTCTCAATTTTTGTTTAAAATTATGAATAATCCAAATTGATTAACTTGTGCCCACTGTTTCATTTAGAACATGTTCGTCAATTTCTTCAGATCTGATGCAAATGTGTTGTTTGTTTTAGGAAGAGGATATGAGCAAGTAATTTAATACGAATATATCACACAAAATTGAAACTTGAAGAAAAATATATATGAACAGTGAGCTACAATCACAGTCTTTAGCTTCCTGTGATTGAGACAATCAAAACTAGAACGAAGAACAAGAGAACGGATCATTTACAGAACTCTCCGTTGAATCTATGATCGCCCATATCCAAGTTTTCTCTTCAAACACTCGTAATCTGAAGCCGATGCTTTGGAAGATGGGTTTGTTGAATCTGTAAGCTCTGTAATACAATGCCACCTGACCTCCTCTTCCAAAGATTCTCCATTTCCCCTCTTTCTTCTCCTGCCTTCTGCACTCGCCGGACCACCGGCAACGGCGGATCCAAATCCACAACGCTAAATGAATCACAATTCCCGTTTTCAGTAACACATTTCTTACCCGAAATTGCAGCATTTAAGGCCGGTCTTCTTCTGCTCCCACAACAGTTGACACCCGCCGTAGATATCGATGCGGCGGCAGCGGTAGACCTGGTGATGCTGGTTCCGGTGGTGGAGGGGGAAACCAAGAGATTTTTGCTGGAGAAAAATTTCTTCAGCTTGAAGTAACCTACATTGGCGTTGCTGCCTTTTTTGTTGCTGAGAACGGCGTTCTTGGTTGAAATCAAAATCCTGTGAGAAATCGGAAGGCCTGCAACTCTGTTATTCCGCTTAACTTGACCCATACATCCGATTCTCGGCGATAAAGGGTCGCCGGAAAAGGACTCTGTACGGGCCACATCGCAACTGGGCAGCCGGCCGTCTTTGATCGCCGGCTTAGAACAGAGCATCGGCAAGAACATGTTTTTCTGGCGAAATTTTTGTGGGTTGAAGCGATTGTATCTATCCCCCATTTCTAATTTCTGATTTCTTCACAAAAAAGGGGGAAAAAACAACGTACTGTAAGAGAAGACAGAGCTTGGTCCTTGATGTAAAACAATGGCTTCCAAGAGCTCCTCAGGCTCTGGTTTTCAGTAAACAGAGAGAGAGAGAGAGGGAGAGAGAGAGGGGTTTATTGGGAAGTTAATAAAAATGGTCAAATGGGAACCAAAATCTTGGCGGTGTAATCAAAATGAGCTGAAAATGGGTGGAACTTTGTCAAATATGAACACACGTTGATCAAGTCTTGGCTTTTGCTCATTTCTTTCTCTTTTGGGAAGTACTTAAAATATTCTACATGTAAATGTCCGGCTCTGAAATTTATATAATCTTTGAGGGTTATATGATAAAATGTCCATAGCGATAATCATGGCTTTAGCTCGATTATTACCATATGTCCAAATGTCATCATTAAAAGTCATCTTAAACTTTATTTTTAACCCTTAAAAGTTCGTTAAACCAATTAGCTAAGAAATGTTATTTGTCACCGTCGCACTTTTTTTAGTAGTCGCAGTAGGCTAAAATTTGTGCGACACTCATTCTAATCCAATGAGCAAGCTAGCTATGTCAAAATCGAATTTTGCGGACAATTTTAGTGTATGATCAAGCCTCGAGCTACGTTTTGAGAGAAAAAGTTTTAAAAAACGTGGGCGAGGAAATCATTGAAAACATGTAAACAATAGAGATTACAGTACTTAGTTCGAAAATATTTGATAACTACTTAATACATTTTGAGACGATTTAAGTCTATCCTAGCTAAACATGATTTTGCCAAATAGTTATACAATAAACTAAACTTGAGAAAGTACTATGACATGAAAGTAAGTAAAAGGGTTTGAAATGTTATGAGCATATGACCATGAACAACACGACCTGAACGAACATGACTATGAGATTCTCAACAAAGATTGAAGACGACCCAGTTATTCCAATATCGTGCTTATGACGTTGGTCTCCAATACTAATATCAACTTGTGACATGAGGGTCAAAGATTAGCACCAAAAAAAAAAAAAAAGATTNAAAAGTAGGATAAGTCCAAAGAAGGGATTGGGATTGGGATTGGGATGATTGATTGGTGGTGTGTGGAAATTAGAATAAGTTTGAGGCAAAGTGAAGGAAGCATCTTTAATAATGAATGAGTGGCCCTCTCTCATTCCCTTTCTTCATCTTTTTATCTTTTACACAATCAATTCAATTCAATTCAAATCAAAGCAATTCAATTCACTTTGATTCATGCCAACTTCACACGCTATGCCCATTGCTTTGCTAAAATCACCTGCCTTTTCTCCTTCACTTCACATCTCACACCCAAACAAACGGTAGATTCTTCGACCTTACTTCACTTTCAAATCTCGCGTATGGAGTGTCAGTCTTGTATTATAAAATTATTTTGTTCGTGGGTCATTTGTTGAATTCTCATTAAATGAGTATTTATCTAAATTCTAACATGTAACGATGTCAACCGTATCTTTGCCAAGAATCTAACCATATCTAACATGTAGATTTGTTGTCAAGTATTTAAGGATGTCAAGAATCTAGATCCTCTAGTAATTGGTATCTTCAAATGTTCATTTTTGCTTGACATCAAATGAACTTGTGTTATACGTCATATCTTTTTCGTCAAATATCTAGCTTTATCATAAGTGTGTATCATGTGTTATCGATATAGTTTGATCTTGAAATGATACAAATAAAAAAGTGAACGGAACAACGTAACAAACATGGACTAAATGTTTTTTTAAGTAAAATTATTTATGTATTCATAAATAGTGTTATCGGCGTTATATTATATTCTTTCAAAAGTTGCAATATTAAACTCAGACATTTTATAAACATTTTAAAATCTATGAAACTAAAGTTCGTTATAACGTCGAAAACAAATGTCTGACAACTTTACACAGAAATTAGGATTTAAAAATTTTCACCCAGTTTTGGATCACTGTCACATATTTTCTCAGATTTCAAACTCTATTATGTACGGTAACTAATACTTACTTTAAGCATAATTATTATTATTATTTCTACCATAACTATTTGACTTGGTCTCATTGCTAACACGTATTTCATAGATTATTATAAAACATTTCAATTAAATTATGCATAAACTTATTTAATTATACAAATAAATTGTCTTATATTAAGCCGACTTGTTAATATATTTACATTTTATTTTATTTTGCCCCAATGTTTTAAAGATTTTTTTAATGCTGGTAAAAAATATAATGTAAAAAAGTCGTATACAAACATTTTATTAATAAATATTATCATTATTTAAATAGTATGCTTACAAATCCAAATATGTTAATAAATTAATAATCTAAATTATTATTATTTATTTTGTAAAAAGACCTAATTGATGATTTTAATAGATGAAAAATAAAAATTAATAATTTAAAAGAACAGTTACGAAATTAAAATAACTTAAATTTTTTTGCTTTATGAATTGAATTTTCTAAAATATTTATTTAAAAGGTGACTATTAATTCGAATATGTATATGCACATATTTATTAGCTGGCCTGTTTGTCAGAAGTGGGCCCCCCGTCCTATATCCAGTAGCCACGTATACAGAATTCATACAGGTGGATGGTTCAGATTAATCACCGATCAACGGTAGGGTTGCTTGCCACATCAAGGGAAGAGCATATGTAGGTCACGTGTTACGCACGCGCATTTGGTATTCCAAACTAATTATTTGCCTTTTATTTTTTTATTTAATTATTATTTATAAGAAAATATTTATTATTTATTTGTTTTTTCTTTGACCATTTGTCAATAATCTTGAAACAATCCATTAGTTTTTCATTTCCATAAAAAAAAAAATAATAAAAATAATTAATTAAGTAAAAAAAATTAAAAAATAAAAGGAAAAGGGTCATTGTCTTCAAACTTTTAGAAACTTTTAAATGATAGGTCTCACGATATTTAATTTTGTTAAAAAAATCAATTTATTATTAGATAAGAATTTAGGTCTAATGGAACTTCCATGTTAGAAACAGAGAAGCTAGATAAAATACTGGAAGAGAATAGGAAAAGGATAGAAAAAACTCAGCGACGATTAGCTCTAGAGCTGCAGCAGAAGGAAGAAGAACAATATCGTGGGCTTGAATTGATTCAGAGACAAAGAGGAGGCAGCTCGAAAAACTAAGTTAGATGATAAGAGTTTGAGTTACATTTTGCTGGGAGTTAGTGAAGAGTCAAAAACTTATAGACTCTGTGATATAGAAGCGGCAGATGAAAATACTGCAGAGGAAAATATTTCCTCTCGCTGTTTAGTTGAAGCAAACTCTCCTAGCTCGAATAAGGCGAGCAATAAGAGACCACCAGTCTGGATGAGCGACTATGCAATAGAAAAAATCGTAACAAGAGAATAGGGAGACGTATATAAAGATAACGCCAAAAGAAAAAAAGAGGGTGCGAGACAAAACAGACTTTCCTAATTGAAAAGACAGAAGGAAAATAGGAAGGCACATGTATGAAGATTGACCAATCAAGCACCCATTTTGTGCACTTCAATTATTAATGTTTTTTGTCCCAAAAATAATATTTTAAAAATGTAATAAAGTTTCAATAATAATAAATAATAATAAGTTAAAGGATAAGGCTAAATTATTAAAAATGTCCCTAAATTTTATAATCTATCTAAAAAAAATACATCATAATGCCTTAAAATTATCAAGAAAATCTCACAAATATTTTTACCAATAGTTTTGAATGGAAACTTTTGTTGATTTATTTCAAAAATGACCTTAAATTTCCTTAAAGTTTAAAACCGTGTTAAAAAGTTCAAAAATAACCTTAACATTAGTACTATATTTGAAAATCCTAAAGCTTTTTAAAAAATTTAAGAATATTAATGAACTTCTTGAAAAATTAAGAGTATTTTTTTAACCTTTTTATTGAAATTTTTTAAAATTTAGAGGTGTTTTTTTTAGGCAAACTACAAAGTTTAAGGGTATTTTCATTAATTTAGTCTAATGCCCGTCTCCTAAACCTGCATGTGTTATGGGCAATAGTCCTAGTTGTAAAGCACTAAGATAGAGTTGTCTTGTTTTGGTAGCCTAAACTGTAAATTTGAGAAACTTAGGTTGACTAAGAGATACATGAATATAATAATTAAGAATAAGGCAATGAAATACATACATTAATTGGTGCTTGTTGATTATGAACGTGTTAGGTGTGAGTTTTAATTTTTGACCTTCCCACTAATCTTATGGTTTGAATATAACAAAAGTAAACAGAGGTCACAATCAAAGGGAAAGAGAGGCTCCGTCTAAGAAACCACCACCTATTTACAATCAAATTTAATTGCATTTCCACACCTAACTAATCAGCAACCCCTGTTTTCATAATCTCACCACCGTCACACTAACCATTACACTCTCCTAACCTTAATTTTCAAAGATAAGAAGAAACCAAATAGCTATCAAGCGAGATCATAAGAATCGAACGTGTATTGATATAAAATTCTAAGTCTTTTCAATCTATAAATTTATCAATGAAATTGCTACAATGTGACAAGTGGAGGGAAAATAGAGAGACATACTTGTGGAAACAAGCCAGGAACAAATTGTCAGTCCGGTCGCCATTAGTTTGTCTTCGTGGGGGAGATCTGATTTCCTATCCACCGACAGGTCCAACATTAAGCTAAATTATTGTTGCTTTTCATTGCCATACTCCTCGTCATCTACCTAAGATCAGATCCTACAAATGAGATTTGCTCATTGCTGATGGACATAAAATTGAGGAAGCAAAACAAGATATAGCCAGACTGAAACAATTTGATTGATTGGCCTCACAGAAGTTGTTGGGGAGATGCTAGGATTGGGGCGTCTCGTCGTTACCTTGTCTCGTCGTTTTCTTCTCCGAACAGTGAGGTTCCATCTGAGCCATCAATTATCCTATGTGGCTCTCCGGCTGACTCATCATTTGATGTCACATCTCTAACATCTTCAAATTCTTTAAGAGACTCGTGATGAGGTTGGGAGTGCATTTCAGAATTTGACAAAGATGCAGATGCAGTTGTGAGATTCAGTCCTTTAGAAAGGGAAACGTACTTGAAAACAAGTTGTTTGTATTGACTCAGAAGCTCTTCTACGTCATTAAATGTAAGATCCCCAGCTTGGGCAAACAAATATGGATAATCTCGGAAGGCTTGCCTACCTCCTGTGTGATCATTTAAAAGAATAGCTGCTCCCTTATTCTCCAAATCTGAGAGGGATGGAACTTCCATTACTGTTGACTGATCCTTGGCATGTGATGCCTCAGTTCTGGGCTTTGCTACAGTGAACTTAGGTCTAACTGCAGGGCCAACACCAGCATTTGAAGCTTGAGAACTGGTTTCTACAGGTTCTGAATAAGGGACAACCCCTTCATCCAAGTTACTTTTGTTAGAAAGGGCTTGAACATCACTAGAGAGCCCAGATAGGAGTGCTCGAGCAGATTCCATGTTTTTTCCAAACTCAGTTTCTTCCATTGAGAGGGCATTTGCATCAATGTTTGAGATAAAGGACTCGGCAGAGAGTATATTTGTGAAAAAATATGCTGCTTCCCCAGTTAATCGGGATTGTCCCCTGTATCGTTGTATATACAATAAATTTGAGTGCAGTTGTGGAGGGTTTGCCTACAAGAAATTGTGCATGAAAAACACATTTATGACACATGGTGCAAAAATTTCTACATTTTATACTACAATAGCTATGCTTTAATATAAGAAACAAACAATTATGTGGAGTGTTTACCACCAACTTTCCAGAGTAATGCCAAATAGAGAGGCCTGGAGTTTGTTGGTGATATTCTATAAGGAAACACCATGCTATCAAATGCTGACATGTAACAATACATGCAATAGCGCGGAAAGTGCTTCATAAGTAATGACATCATTGGATATGAAAAACTGACGTTAAGCAATCATATTACACATTACCTTTATGATAACATAAATGAGGACGGGAAGGAATTCATCAGCCCCCGGAGGATTCTCATTTGAAGCAATAGAAGCATTAAGTAGCAGGTTACTGATGACCTTACAACAACTGAGAAGACACACAAGCTTGTCTCTTGGAGCTTTGTGCATGTTAATCTTCAGGAGTTCTTTCTGAGCAAGCTGTCAAAAAAAACATTAACATGTAGGTGAAACTTGTATTAATGATCTGTAAAGATTCAGATTGTGGAAAATTCCACATAATAAAATGTGAGGTACGACCTAACTCAAGAAAATAAAAATGTTTCAGATAGAAAAAACAAGATGTGTTGAAAACAAACATTGAATTAAATAAATTCTTTAATCAGAATTGAGAGTAAGAACCAGCCCGAGGGGAAGAAACTTCGTTCATATTTCCATAACAAGTACGCCTCCAAAAGTTATGTGTTTCATTGTCTTTTCCCTACCACTTACTCATGGAAAACAAAAAAATTTAACTATAGAGAATCGTCCAGAACATAGAGGGATTCCATAATCATTCAAAGTGAATATACATTACATTTTAATGCTTGTTTTGTGTCCTCAACTTATTTTCTTTCTATAGATAGGCATCAGCTGATCTGAGAATTGGTTGTCTAGCAATTCCATCTACACTTTGGCATTACCAAGAATAGGAAAGCAACAAAGCTTTAGAAAGATTATTTGTGAGACATATTTTTAATATATACTTGAATGTCCGAATAAAAAAATGCATATGTTTCATAGATGATAAGCTAAGGGAGAGATGATATTCTTCAGATTTCAGTTAAATTTGCTGGACAAAGTATCAATTAACTTCCTGATTTAAACTCATGAGAAATTCTTAAAAATGCTGCCAAAATGTATCAGAAGAACTAACTTCGAAAGTATGATTTTTGCCCAAACAAATAATCATCAGGATCTAAAGTTTAAGAGAGGAGATGATTACTGCAAAAATTACATGAAGATCACTTGACTTTGACCTTTACTCACCAACCATGATGTTTCATTTTGGAAATTTGGTTTGATATCCAAATTTTCTGGCCTAATAAACTGTTGAATCAGTGCCATTTTTTCAGAAAGTTGTTCGTCTCTTTTGACATCATCTGCAAATGAAGCAAATACTCGAGAAAATAACTTTGTCATGACATACTTCTCCAATCCCTGTATTCAATAGACGGGGGTGCATTAGAAAAGAGAATAGAGGTTAAAAATAACAAATATCACTGAAGCAGCAAATACTCTAGATGTAAAGCGTGTGCTATTGCAAATTTACATGATATATGATCCATTCAGGAAGACTCTTCGCAGAGTTTTCTCAAAAAATGTGCACCAAGATAAAAGAACTTGGTTCTTTTATATCAATAATTATATTAATTACGTTAAATATATGAGGACAGGAACAGTATGTGTCTAACTCATTTTAAAGTAGGCTTGTTTTACTTCTAATTTAACAGTATCAAATGTCCTACACATTATATTTTAAAACTTTAGTCTCTTCGTCCAGATCTTTTACCCACTGAAAATTAATTATTCGGCTCATTCTCATTATTGAGGTGAAAAACAAATCATCACTAATTATAAAGATTTACACATGCTCAAAAGTAGTGAACTTACCTCACCAGCACTTTCCAGTTCTTCTTCCGAGCAACCAGACCAAAGCGGATGAGCTCTGAAAGATCCCTCCATTTTGGTAAAGAATTCTTGGACGGAAGCACTATCCCTTTCAGGGTCAGGAGCATTATTTGAAAATGACACAATAAAGCTGCCAGTATAAAGTGCTCAGTCAAAACTTTAGGCACATATATATTACTGTTCAAACTCAACACTCTTTCAATATAAGGTAACAAAACAATATCGATCTGAAACTCGACAATCTGAAACACACTCATAGATATATACACATCCATGCACGTATACATTATATCGGGCGTAGAATCTTCTCAACCTCCAGTGTATAACAAGTTTGAGATTGAAATTGCCTAAGCTCCAGAGTTCAGAGGACTAGGCAGCCACCTAAGGTATTATATTATCTCAATTAGGTGATATTAAAGGATCTTTAACTAATAACCAATTGTTAATATCCAATGCCTTTACCGTTATGCCGCCCTCTTGAAGTTTGTCTTGTACATAACACTAAATCTAAACTCTGTCACGAGGTACTAACTACAAGTTCTTTTCCATCAGAGACTGGTAAATGTTATTAATACCAGAGTATACGATCGGAGTTCCCATTCATGAGAGTGATTTTCTCCTAGAAGAAAATTATGAGATTGGTTTTAGCTTTCATGGGCAGGAATTTGAATCTACAAAAACGGACGGCAACTAAAACCAAAAGCTCAAATGAGGAGATTCGTCTCTAGCGACGACTTCATCAAATTAAGTAATTAGAACTAAATGTCAAGATAACATCATCAACTAGAAAGTCACATTAAGCACTGAATTCAGCTTGCACAACTATACTACTTCAGAAGTCGAATTAAATTCTTTCATTGATAACTACGGGAACTTTTAATTAAAACATGCTTAAAGAAAACAAACAGCCGAATTAGCAAGAAACTCGAGGACCACACAAAGGAGAGAGAAAATGAATAATGAGCAAGCATTGTAATTAACGTGAAAAGAAACCAGATGAAATTTGAAGGAAAGATCACAATAACATTAATAGAAGTCAATTAATATCCTACAGTTTGCACATATCATTGGAATGGAAAGCAAATTAACCTCTTAATGGATTTGACGAAATCCGAGGCTGTTGGTCGACGCATGCGCTCAAGAAAGTCGTGTAAACCCAAAAAGACGTCGGCGTTCTCCATTCCGCACGGGACGTCTCAAAATCTTGTGCAAAATTCTCGATCCTTCACTTCTGATCGAAGACCTCTGAGCTCGAAAATGTCTGGGAGCACGACGAACAGTGAATTGATGTAAAATTCTTAGCTCGATGACGATGGCTAAGCAGACACCTCCTCGCCATGACCATGATTAAATTTCTATTAATTATGGTCCTGGGTATTAGAAATAACTGGGCTGGGCTGGACTGGGCTGGACTGGGCTGGACTTGTATGGGCCGGCCCAATCTAATCGCGGTCCATATAATTACTAAAAGGACCCGGGCTTAGAGCAGCCCAGCTCTGTGTGGAAGTGAAAAATAATTGGAATTAAATAATTATAAATACATAAGTTTATTTATGTTATTTCGTCCACTTTAAATTCCCCTGTTCCCTCTTCTCTCTCTTTCACCCATTTTCTCTCTCCAACTTCGCCGGAGAACTACCATGCCGCCGCCGAAGAGGCTATGTATCAAAAGAACCGCCAGCCAGAAGGAGATCCTCTTCGACATCGGAGGCGCCGCCGTCGCAGAACCTCAACAAGTCGAAAATCCAAGCACCGTCTTCGATCACCGCCTTCTCTTCATGCTCTCATCAAGCAACAATCGAAGAAATTCCGATGAATTCCCCTGGTCGTCTAACTACCTCCGTGTTTGCTGCCTCTGCCGCCGCTCCCTCGTCGCCGGCCGTGACATTTACATGTACAAGTAAGTAAAGTCCGTTTTCTTTCTTTCATGGAAGTACAGATTCAAGTGATTCCTCTGAATTTTGAATCGAAATTCGCCTGGAATCCTTTGAATCGACATGGTTGATGTGATCGTTGAGTGAAATTGCTGCGATTTTGGGTTGAAACAGGGGAGATAGCGGTTTTTGTAGTGCAGAGTGCCGGGAGCAGCAGATGAATCAGGACGAGGCCAAGGAGAAACGTTCGAGGGTGTCGAAGAAAGGACCGGGACCAACCGCCGTAACCAAAGCCTCCACTATAAATGGGGAGACTGTCGCCGCTACATAGCCGCCGTATATCACTTCAGATTTAACGGCAGCCGCCACCGCTCCAGCCTTCTATTAACACGTATAAATATATATTAGATATAATTGAAATATATGGTTTCTATGTAATAGAAGTTTATTGTCTATATTTGAGATTCTTAATAATAAATAACTACATTTAAAAAAAAAACGATTTAATTAATTTAAAAATAAATTATTAATGATTTTAAGAACAATATTCTAATAAGTGCGTTTAAATCTTCCTAAAGAGTGCGAGTGTTTTAGACCAAAAGTTGTGTTCAATACAAAATAATTTTAGAATTTTTAAAATTAAGTTTATATATTTATTTATTTATTGGACTAGGTAAAATACAAGTGGAGGGAAACATAAACAAAATCGATCAAAATGTTACACTAAAAAGCCACAAAATCGAGGTCTAAAAAGAATGAATTCTTAATAATTAATCCTCAATTTTCCCAAAATAAGGGACCATCATTTCCATTCTCGAAAACTCGTTTTTCTAAGGTTTCACTTTATTTTTTATTTGTTATTTAGTGATATAAATATAAAAGGTCGGTAATACAATTAATTGTACGTCACCAATGAATATTAAATTCATAAATTTAATAAGAGCTTTATTCATTATATTTGTAATTAGGACGATTCCATTTTTTTCTTACAAATTATAATAGATATCGGAAATTATAAATTTAATATGTCGTAAATTTAAAATCTCTTAAAAATTGGCTCACTAAACTAATTATATGGATTAAAATAGTAATTTTAATAATAATGTTTAAAACAAAAATAAGTAATTATTTAAAATACATCATCTCAAATGAATCCCACATATTTTTATGTCCATTTACACGATGAATCCAAAGTAATTGTGTAATCAAACCTGTGCCCTTTGCCCCTTTCCAATGGTCCATCCATTTCATCGATTCCCCACTTCCCCAAGATTAAACTCAAATAATAATAAATATAATAATAAACAAATTAATAAATAATTAATTCAGTTATAATATTAAATTTTTTTAAAAAAATTCTTAAATTTTCTTATAGCTTCTTGAACTCTTAAGCGTGATTAACTATAAGGAGAAGGAAACGCGACCGACGTTAAGTTATTTAATTGAGTTATTTAATTGAATGTTGTATTAAGATGCTTATAAATAAAATTATTTTTCATATAAATCAATAATGTTTGTGGGTTGTAATAATTTTAATACATTAATTAACTTTAAATAATTAATGGTTGTTAATTAGTTTATTTTTATTAAATTAAATTATTATAATAATTTTAACCGATTGAATTTTTTTTTTTTAAAGGAATTAAGTAAATATTTCAACTAACTGATTTATTATATTAATTTCGTTAAATTAATATGAATTAGTTAATTAAATAATTAACTATATAAAAAATAAAAGAAAAAAAAGGTATAAAGTATAAAATCCAAGGGATGGGTAATTATTATTATTATTATTAATCCAAGTAGCAATAATATAAATAAAAATAAATAAGTTATTTGCCTCCATCTGTTTCTCCAACGAATATAAACTAAGTTTCATTAAAAATAAATTTAAATAGTTTTCATTGTACGGGATGAGATCTTTATTTTATTATTATTATATATAATTTTTGGTGTTTTTAAACATACAGAATAATCATGAGTTTATAATTAAATAATACTATTTTCATTGACATGATGCCTTTTTAGGTGATTCTAAAAATAAGGTCATTAAGACTTATTGCTCATATAAGAGTCATGCCCTAAATTTAGTCGTATCAATAGATTGGTAAATCCTCAAATGTTGAACAAAGGACTCCAAAAGAAAAAGGAGTCAGCCTCGACTTAGGGGAGACGTACTTTATTCGAGGGGAGGTGTTGGATGATGAAAGTTCCACATCGACTAATTTAGGGAATGATCATGAGTTTATAATCAAACCATTTCTATTGGTATGAGCCCTTTTGGGGGAGCCCAAAGCAAAAACACGAGAAATTATGCTCAAAGTTACAAGATTATACCATTGTGGAGAGTCCGGTTCATGTGAGAATTATATATATTTTTAAAATGAATTTTGGATTGGGCCATGGCTTTGTTTCTATTTATAAGGCCCACGCAGAAACTTTGTCTACAAGCCCATTGAAACAAACATTCTTTAGCAAAATTAGTAATTAAAATTATAGAAAAAATACATTTTATGGTAAAATTGAATTTGAATCATAGAAACAGTCAAGATATTTACCTGCTGTAACGGCAGTAATCTTGGATCAATCTCAACAAAATTTCAAAATGTGTTCATGTTAACGAACTAAACAAACACCCTAATTTCACTGAACAAGCACTATAAATCTCAATAACAATCAACATCTGAAATCAAAAAATAAAAAAAATAAATAAGATCCATTTGAAAATTCATCTCTGAAATTCTTTTTGATCCAGCACGGACGGAAAATCTCAAAGCAATGGCAATGTCGATCATTCCGAGTTTGGCTCTGTTCACGATCTGCATTGCAGCGGTTGCGGTTGCGGGTGCGACCTCGCCATCGCCGGCGCCGAGTCCGTCGGATTGCTCGGCAGTGGTGTACCAGATGATGCCGTGCGTGGAATACTTCACGATTGGGAGCCCGAAGGCGAATGCCTCTACGGATTGCTGCAAAGTGGTGAAAGATGTGATGAAATCGAAAGCCGATTGTATGTGCGATGCGTTGAAGCAGAACGGGAGAATGGGGATTCAATTGAATCGAACCAGAGCCCTCGGCCTTCCTGCCACCTGCGGAAGCCCTACTTCCCTTGCCGATTGCACCAGTGCGTTTTGTTCTTGTTTTGAAATCGATCGTAATTTTGTATTTTCTGATTTTGGGGATTTTTTGTTTTTTTGTTTTTTTTTTTTTTTTCTCTTTTTGGCAGTTGCTGTTTCTCCGGTTATGGCACCTCCTCCAGTTCCGAGTGCTAAAGCGCCGAAGCCAGCAAAAAGAGCGAAAGTGCCATCAGCAGTCCCGTGCACCAAACCGCCAAAGCCGGCTCCAAATTCAACATCCCCAACGCATGCTCCAGTTAGCCCACCAAGTCCACCAGCACCACCACCAGAATTGGTACCAGGCACAGTCCCAGTGGAGGCTCCAGCACCGTCAGACGACGACATGGGACCGTCTGGTGAGGACTCGTCGGCATCGGCTACATCTTTCACCACTTTCTCTAGCCTAATCGTGCTGCCTCTCGCCCTTCTGGCTTCATTTGGAGCTTTGTGATGCTCCTTTTTAGAAGCCATCTACGCCATTTTTGACCCGATTTTCACAATTGTCTTTTTTTCTTTTTCAATTTCCCCAATTGAAGTTGGGAAAATATTTCTTTCCTATTAAAATAATGTAGTTTCAGCGTTTCGATGGAGATATCGAATCAAGATAGAGAGTTTTATTTATTTAATTACTATTATATCGAATCCAGATAGAGAGTTTTATTTATTTAATTACTATTATATCGAATCCAGATAGAGAGTTTTATTTATTTAATTACTATTATTATTTATTTTAATGAAATAGGTACTATACGGGAGGATGTTGGGCCCAAAGGGGTAGTACATCGGTAGTACGGGAGGATGTTGGGCCCAAAGGGGTAGTACATCGGTAGTACGGGAGGATGTTGGGCCCAAAGGGGTAGTACATCGGTAGTACGGGAGGATGTTGGGCCCAAAGGGGTAGTACATCGGTAGTACGGGAGGATGTTGGGCCCAAAGGGGTGCATCGTAAGATTTGAGGATGTTGGGCCCAAAGGGGTGCATCGTAAGATTTGAGGATGTTGGGCCCAAAGGGGTGCATCGTAAGATTTGAGGATGTTGGGCCCAAAGGGGTGCATCGTAAGATTTGAGGATGTTGGGCCCAAAGGGGTGGATCGTAAGATTTGAGGATGTTGGACCCAAAGGGGTGGATCGTAAGATTTGAGGACGCTGGACCCAAAGGGGTGGATCGTAAGATTTGAGGACGCTGGACCCAAAGGGGTGGATTGTGAGAGGATAATGTAGACTGTTATTTGATGGATCATTGACCACGACAGGTGATATAATCCATATCATATAATCGTGGATAATTTAAGATTTCATTAGTGATAATTACGTAGGTGTGATTTTGATACAAATTGATATACATGACCAACTTTTATAATCTAAATATTAAATAAAATTTGTATTAAAGAGACTCGAAAGGAAAAATAAAATAAAAAAAACAAATAATAACTGGAAATTATATTTTTCCTTTTGAAAAGTAATTGATTTTTGGGAAGAGACGTGATATCCTTTTAAAACATGTCCAGTCATGCTCCCTACATTAATAATAACGTCCATGAAATTAGGTGAATCAAATGACCCACAATCCTCCGCGCTGATACATGCAAATATATATATACTTTTATTCGACTTAAAATATAAATTACATTGAAATGAAATTAAGTTTTAATACATCGGTTAGGTTGAATATAAAATTAAATATTAAATTTAATACATATATATTAAATATTAAATATTAAATTAAAATTTAATACATATGGTAAAAAATGATATGATTTATTTATACAGTGGATATAGAAACAAACAAAATCACTAGATTACGATTAAAATAGGCAATAGTTTCTGAAGCTCTATTCCAGTAGACCAATGCTTCAGTCCCTTGATGCTTCCCCCCTTGGCACTCCGACAAAATGGGCAATAAAACCACACCATGAACATCCACAAGCACATGTACAAATACTCTTCCCACACATGACAACCTCGTACGACACCCCATCATCATTTGTTGGTATTTCAAAAGACATATTACCAAACTACAAACAACAACAATATTGTACAGACATTTATATGGTTGACTGTAATCTTTAAATATATAGTTCAGTTTTTTATTGTAGGTATTTGGGACATTGTACGTGATCGAATGACGAAACTATGTTGGGCATGAAGACATATCATCAAAGCAATATGGGTAAGGATTCGTCTGGTTGAATTGAAATGACTCACAAATTCTATGACACCTGAGTAAATAACATGATCATGTCGTAGAGAAGTGTTGAGACAATCCAAGTGGCCCACGAGCTAGCTTTCTCTATTTGTTGACACAAAATTCATGACAATTTGGCTGGAAGAAGACCACCTTGAATTTGGTGGACGTTGTACTATGTTATAATTCATTTGATTTAATGTTGAATATAATATAGTTTTAAAACAATTCTACAAACACATAATCAAATTAACATTCCATAACTCCATAAATATTAACGAAATCTTAGCATAAACACAGTGTCTGAATTTTTCAAAAAGGGTTTTCAAGAATGTGTTACAAACATGAAGAAAAAGTCCGAAATTATTGGAGCGGCGACCGGCAATTGATTCATAAGCAAAGCCAACACAACAGCGGTTGTTCGTCCGATGTTCAAAGGGGAATTTTTGTTTTTTCTTGTTTTCCAAATGAAGTTTAGGGCAAATGGAAGGCGCAGATGTGGAAAAGTGCGGCGAGGGAGGCGTGGATGAACCTAACCCTCAACTATTAACCAACTCAATCCCTAAGAATTTATTTCTTTTTTCCCTCTTTGGCCAACCCATCACCTAAACATGAACATCTCTCCATAAATGAAATTAATGGATCCAACCACAAACAGACACACACATACTCTGTACGCATCAATTTGGTCAAAATGTGGGAGAAATGTGAATGAATTAAAGCTTGAAGATCGGTGACGGGTTCAATTTCGCTGAAATCATTCAAACAGCCAAAGTTTGGTCGCCAACACCACCTTCCCCATAGTCAATGCGCCACCTCGTCTGACAGTGATGCGAGCCTCAAGCTGTCGATGTTTCATGTGGCCATGGATCTTTCACCTTTTTAACGATTTGGGTTTCAGTTCTTGGTGAAGGATTCTTGGAATGCGATGAGATTTGTGGGAGATCCTAGAAGTCGTTGTTTAATGTGAGTATCTGTAAACTGTGCGAACTAGCGGTAGAATAGAGAAAGAAAGAGAGGAGATGGGTTGGAACTTGGGATGAAGGCATACCACGTGCAGGTTTCATTAAAGGAGCTTTAAGAGTGAGTGACCCCACTAAGCCCAAACTCCTACCTACCTCCTCTGCCATTTATTTTAAGCTTCAAGTTCTTGATACCAAGATTGTGCATGATTCACACCGATCACCAATACCCATTTGTTGTTTTTCAAATTTTCTTTTGAATTTCTGCAGTCTCTGATTCTTGATGAACTAATGGTTTGTGGCAATCATTCCGCGAACTGAAGTGTTTTGATCTACTCTTCTCCAATATTTGGTTTATCTCTCTCTCTACTCCCCAAGGTTTGTGATTGTGACTTCCTTTTGTTTGCCTTCTTTTTTTAGTTTTACTTAATGGGTCGTTTCGTTTGTGTTATTCTATGCTTAATTTTGGTGCAAGACATTTTTGGATTCGGTTTGTGTCGGATCAGCCTGTCGCTTGCTTACTTTTTCCAAGTGGGTGATTGTTAATTTGGATAATGGAATCTATTTGCTGTTATCTGCTTCGTTTAGTTTAGGCTTAGAGCGTAAATTTCCATCAATGATTTACTTAACTGGAGATTTATGGCTTGTTTTGGACTTCATTAGGAGAGGGAATCCTCTAGCAAAGCTGATGGTAGAGGACAAGTTTTAGATGGCATGCACCTGTAAAATTCATGTCTTTTCTAAGTCCTAAAATCATACGCAATCTTGATGTGGTTAGATTCGTTCGCCAGGTCCGCAGATGTTAAAATATACTATATGCTGCACTTTGCACAGGAAAACCCATTTAAGAATGCTTTCTCTAAAAGCTGCATGATAAAGAATTTGATAGTTTTACTTGAAACTTTTCTTTGTTATGGTTATTAAGGCAGCATTTCAGGTGACTGTCTGTTTTGCATCGTTGCAGCATGTCAGAAGCCCAGAGGAAATCGAATGTGATCAATTTTGGGCGTGGGAATGGATACTTGAATGGGGTAACACCCATCAGAAATGCAACTGCGGTTCCTGAAGTTGATGAGTTCTGCCAATCTCTTGGTGGAAAGAAGCCAATCCATAGTATTTTAATTGCAAACAATGGAATGGCTGCGGTTAAATTTATGCGTAGTATTAGAACATGGGCTTATGAAACATTTGGCACTGAAAAGGCGATCTTGCTGGTGGCTATGGCTACCCCAGAGGATATGCGGATCAATGCAGAGCATATCAGAATTGCTGATCAGTTTGTGGAGGTTCCTGGTGGAACCAACAACAATAACTATGCTAACGTGCAGCTTATTGTTGAGGTACATGTTCTTTCCAATCAAATTTGCATTATTATCTCCACATTTCATAAATGGGATTTGTTTCTCATGGAAAAGAATCAAAGAAAGAAAAAATGAAGATGAACTGTCTTTTGATCATTTAAGTAAGTTGAACGTGCAAATCACGATAGAAGGTTATGACCTTAGTACCTCCTTGCTCATAAGATGTTTGTATTGCTATAAAACTGATTATCATATTAAATTGATTCACAATTTAGATGGCAGAGATAACTCATGTTGATGCAGTTTGGCCTGGATGGGGCCATGCATCTGAGAATCCAGAGCTACCAGATGCATTGAATGCAAAAGGAATCATATTTCTTGGGCCTCCATCGATATCTATGGCAGCACTGGGCGATAAAATTGGTTCATCATTAATTGCACAGGCAGCAGAAGTACCCACTCTTCCTTGGAGTGGTTCTCACGTAAGTTCATATTATTTTCTGTTTGATCATATCATCCACTCAAGGATCCACATTCAATATATTTATTTATTTTGTGTTTAGGTGAAAATTCCACCTGATAGCTGCTTAGTTTCCATCCCAGATGATGTGTACAGGGAAGCTTGTGTTTACACAACAGAAGAGGCTATTGCAAGTTGTCAAGTTGTAGGTTACCCTGCCATGATTAAGGCTTCATGGGGTGGAGGCGGTAAAGGCATAAGAAAGGTTAGAATAACAGTGTCATGGATACATACTAAATTGGTAGCTTAGGAACAATGAAAATACACTTGAGAGCTGAACTTCCATTGATGAATTTGAGAGAACAAAACATTATTTTAATCTCAACCTTCAGGTTCATAATGATGATGAGGTGAGAGCATTGTTCAAACAAGTGCAAGGAGAGGTTCCAGGATCACCCATATTTATAATGAAGGTTGCATCACAGGTCAGATATCTACTGCTAAATCGTCATGGTTGCTGTAGGACATGTTTTATTCCGACTTTTTATTGACTTTTGTGTGATTAGAGCCGGCACCTAGAAGTACAGTTATTATGTGATCAATACGGAAACGTTGCTGCTTTGCACAGTCGTGATTGCAGTGTTCAGAGACGGCACCAAAAGGTTAATTCATATGGTTATTGTTCAGTCTACTTTTCTTGGGAACCAATATTTTTCTAAATTGTTCATACTAGGAGCCTATCATTTAACTTCCTGCCTCTTCTGACTAGATTATTGAGGAGGGTCCGATAACGGTTGCGCCACTGGAGACAGTAAAAAAGCTAGAACAGGCAGCTAGAAGGCTGGCTAAATGTGTGAACTATGTTGGAGCAGCAACTGTTGAGTATCTATACAGTATGGAAACTGGAGAGTACTATTTCTTAGAGCTCAACCCTCGGTTACAGGTATTGATGACCTTCAATCTATAACTTGACATACCCATGTTAGTTATCACTTAATTCATCAAAAACTTCATGCTTTCATGAGTAGCTGTCCTCTGTTGAGTGCATCCACAAAACATTCACGAGGGGTGACGGTTTCGTGTAAATATTGATTTTTAAATAGGTCGAGCATCCAGTGACTGAGTGGATAGCTGAAATAAACCTTCCAGCAGCCCAAGTTTCTGTGGGGATGGGAATTCCTCTGTGGCAAATTCCTGGTACGATGTCTTAAGTTTATGGAACTCATTTGTTTTCATATTTGTCCCATGGGTTTTTATATATATCATGAAAAAATTCATATACAATTTTTAAAATCAGAAATCAGACGGTTTTATGGGGTAGAGCATGGTGGAGGATATGATGCTTGGCGGAAAACTTCTGTTGCTGCAACTTCATTTGATTTTGACAAGGCTGAATCCATCAGACCAAAAGGCCATTGTGTAGCTGTGCGAGTTACAAGCGAGGACCCTGATGATGGTTTTAAACCTACAAGTGGAAAAGTACAGGTTGGTCGCGTTGATTATGATTTTTGACATATGATGTTTTTTTAATTTTATTTTGCAAGATGAAAGACATTAAAATGTTTCCAACACTATGTAGGAGTTGAATTTCAAAAGTAAGCCAAATGTGTGGGCGTACTTCTCCGTCAAGGTACGCCTTTCTCTCATATATGTATTCTCTTCCTATGATTTTACTCTAACATCTATGCTGAATTACATTTGCTGGTATGCTTTGCAGTCTGGAGGAGGGATTCATGAATTTTCAGATTCTCAGTTTGGTAAGCATTAGTTGATGGATACTTTCAGTACTCAGTCCTTCAGTTTGAGTTTTGAGAAACACTTTTAGACACAAATATATTTTAACTACTTCAATTTCAGTTTCTTATTAAAAAGTTTGGAATATGGATGATATTTTAATCATAACACCTAAGAGAATTATTTTTATTTGGTTATTTGCATGTGTTGCTAATATCTTGATTTCCTCCAGGTCATGTTTTTGCATTTGGAGAATCCCGAGTTTTAGCAATTGCGAATATGGTTCTTGGGCTGAAGGAAATACAAATTCGAGGAGAAATTCGAACGAATGTTGATTACACAGTCGATCTTCTAAACGTAATGCTAAAATGATATAATATTTAATTCCGTTTCTTTTCTGCAAGTGTAAAGCATATTATCTTCTTCATTCAATTTTGGTGGAAATGCGACTTAAGAATGATATTCTACAGGCTCTAGATTACAGAGAAAACAAAATTCATACAGGCTGGTTGGACAGTAGAATTGCTATGCGAGTTAGAGCAGAGAGGCCTCCATGGTACATTTCTGTTGTTGGAGGGGCTCTATTCGTAAGGACTCGCATTTGATAGTGATTTCAATTTTCTAAATGTCTGTCTAGTTAAATATATTAGTAATGATTTTGTTTTGTTCAACGTAGAAAGCATCCACCAGCAGTGCAGCCATGGTTTCCGACTATATTGGCTATCTCGAGAAAGGGCAAATCCCTCCCAAGGTATTGTAGCGTGAGATTATATTTAGGTACCTGGTTTTTGTTGCCTCGATGCATTATCCTTCATACACTATGTTCTAACAAATTTAATGGCAGCACATATCTCTTGTTCACTCTCAAGTATCACTAAATATTGAAGGAAGCAAATACACGGTAATGCTTCTGTCACTTGATACCAGTGCTTGGCAAGTTTGCGAATTTATATAGCTTATTGACACATCACTACAATTGTCTGGTATTCATGGTAGATTGACATGGTTAGGGGAGGACCTGGGAGTTATCAGCTGAGAATGAATGGATCAGAGATTGAAGCGGAGATTCATACCTTACGTGATGGAGGCTTATTGATGCAGGCAAGTACCTGTCTTGAAAGTTATGTTTGCTAATATTAGGCATTACTGAAGCCCTCATAATGAGAAATTACTCTCAAGATTGAGCAGATCTGTTGATTTTGTATGGTCAAGCAATTTGAATGTGTAGCTTCAATTTTGAACAGTTGGATGGAAATAGTCATGTAATATATGCTGAAGAAGAAGCGGCTGGAACTCGCCTTCTTATTGATGGGAGAACATGCTTGCTTCAGGTGCGTTCAACTGACGCTAATAAGACCCCTTCCCATTCCTGAACACTCTCCAGTACAGGCTCTTGACATTTTGTGCTCTATGTTCTTAATCAGAATGACCACGATCCATCAAAATTAGTTGCAGAGACGCCATGCAAACTGTTGAGGTATCTGGTTTCAGATGACAGTCATATTGATGCTGATGCACCATATGCTGAAGTTGAGGTCATGAAGATGTGTATGCCACTTCTTTCACCTGCTTCTGGAGTTATCCATTTTGAAATGTCCGAAGGTCAAGCAATGCAGGTTTGTGGCAGAATTCAATGATGAAATATGGGTACTCTAGTTCTGGTGAATTTATTGAACCTCTGTCGTTTTAGGCCGGCGAACTCATAGCAAAGCTAGATCTAGATGATCCATCAGCTGTAAGGAAAGCAGAGCCGTTCCATGGGCGTTTCCCCATCTTGGGCCCCCCAACTGCAATTTCTGGTAAAGTTCATCAGAGGTGTGCTGCAAACTTGAATGCATCTCGGATGATTTTGGCAGGATATGAGCATAACATTGAGGAGGTGAATGATCTCTCCATTTCTGCTATCATTAGATCTTTTATACACATGCCATACTTATATATCCATTTATCTGCATACACAAACATATCCATTTATATGAGTACACATTTCAAGTCCTTCTCATAGTAATGAAAAACTAGTGAAAAGTCTTTCCTCTCTCAGGTGGTGCAAAACTTACTCAATTGCCTCGATAGTCCTGAATTACCATTCCTACAATGGCAAGAATGCATGTCAGTTCTTGCAACACGTCTTCCCAAAGAACTCAAATTTGAGGTGCGGTGCTCGGCTTCTGAATCCTACTTCCAGTTTTATCCTCAACTACCGATTTTACAACAATCTGAATTTTCGTTCATTTTTCTTATTAGCTGGAGTCAAAGTACAGGGAGTTTGAGGGGATTTCAAGTTCGCAGAATATCGATTTCCCAGCTAAATTGTTACGTTCTATTCTTGAAGTAAGTTCCTCCACCAAAATCCTTTCAAGATCTCGTTGAATTGGCTTTCACAAAAGGTAAACACATCTTCTGGCAGGCTCATTTAACCTCCTGTCCAGAGAAAGAGAAGGGAGCTCAAGAAAGGCTTCTTGAACCGTTGGTGAGTCTTGTGAAGTCTTATGATGGTGGAAGAGAGAGTCATGCTCGTGTGATTGTTCAGTCCCTTTTTGAAGAGTATTTGTCAGTTGAAGAAATGTTCAGCGACAACATTCAGGTGACTTGTTTTCCCATTTTGATAAATGATTCAATAGTAGAAAATAATCATGTGCTCCATGGAGCTAGATGTCGTAATTCCCTTGGTGCATCCTGGTGGTGGTTGTCCTTCCACGTTGGCCATTGTATATGCCTTTCTTTTAATGAAGACTTGTTTCTTATACAAAGAAAAATACACCCTTTTGTGCGTTTGGTGGTGTGGTTTTACACTTATCGACGTGAAATTATTATTTCTTGACGTAAAGTTTTATCTTTTCCTTACAGGCCGATGTGATTGAGAGACTTCGACTTCAATATAAGAAAGATCTGCTGAAGGTCGTTGACATTGTCCTTTCTCATCAGGTACTAATTCCTATCTTGCCTTTTCCTGCCTATTTGATGTTGATTTTTTGCATTTGAATATCGAGTTTCATGCTCGTCTTTTGGCTTACAGGGCATCAGGAGCAAAAATAAGCTTATATTGCAACTCATGGAACAACTCGTCTATCCTAACCCTGCAGCTTACCGAGATAAACTAATACGGTTCTCTGCACTTAACCATACAAATTATTCTGAGGTAGGCTACTCCGTGTAAGAAACGGTTTTCATTCTGAGTTAATCAGTTATTTATCGTCAAAACCATCTTTCTACCATAGGGTGGGGTTTTGATCCGTCTGATATAGGGGGTATTCACACTTCAGACCGCAAAAAACTTGCTGCCAGCATACAGCTTGATTACATTTTAATCCCCTCTCTTAATATGTTTCTAAGCACATGTTCAAATGCTTAATTACAGCTGGCCCTGAAGGCAAGTCAGCTCTTGGAACAAACTAAGTTGAGTGAACTCCGTTCCAATATTGCTAGAAGCCTTTCTGAATTAGAGATGTTTACCGAGGATGGAGAAAATATGGACACCCCAAAGAGGAAAAGTGCCATTGATGAGCGAATGGAAGCTCTTGTAAGTGTTCCTTTGGCTGTTGAGGATGCTCTTGTAGGTCTCTTTGATCATAGTGATCATACCCTTCAAAGGCGAGTGGTGGAGACTTACGTTCGCAGGCTATACCAGGTACTTACTAAAACCTTTGTAATCACCCCCCTCTCAAATGGAATCGATTCTTGCATGTCTAACATGTCAATGTGTTCCCTATACAGCCCTACCTTGTTAAGGGGAGTGTGCGAATGCAGTGGCATAGATTTGGTCTTATAGGGTCATGGGAGTTTCTAGAAGAGCATATTGAGAGGAAAAATGGTATTGAAGATCAGGAGTCTTGCCAGTCAGTTGAGAAACACAGTGAGAGGAAATGGGGAGCCATGATCATTATAAAGTCGCTACAGTTATTGCCTACAACTCTTAGTGCTGCACTAAAGGAAACAACTCATAGTGTTAACGAGGCAACCAGAGGCAACTCTCTTGAACCAGCCAACTTTGGTAATATGATACACATTGCATTAGTGGGCATCAACAACCAGATGAGCTTGCTTCAGGATAGGTAACGGTCTTCATGGTCGGTAATATGGAAATGTGTCGGTCTTCATGGTCCTATATTTCCCAGCAAATCATGTGCCAGATAGCTTAACTAGATTATAAACTTATCTTAGGATTTATTTATTGATCTTCCTTTTATCGACTTGTCTTGATGATAAACAGTGGTGACGAAGATCAAGCTCAAGAGAGAATAAACAAATTGGCTAAAATACTCAAAGAGCAAGGAATTGGATCCAGTCTCCGCTCTGCAGGTGTAGCGGTAATTAGCTGCATTATACAGAGAGATGAAGGACGGGCCCCTATGAGGCACTCATTCCACTGGTCAGCGGAAAAGCTGCATTACGAAGAAGAGCCTTTATTGCGTCATCTGGAACCTCCATTGTCCATTTACCTTGAATTGGTCAGTCATGAAAGCACCCTTATCATTTACCATTCAATGCCACGATTGTTTGCACCGGGCATTGATGTAATTTTGTGATCTCATTCTCACCCACCTGCATATTATCTCCTCTTCCAGGATAAACTCAAAGGGTATGGAAATATCCGGTATACCCCTTCTCGGGATCGTCAATGGCACCTTTACACTGTTCAAGACAAGCCAGGAGTGATTCAGAGGATGTTTCTGAGAACACTTGTTAGGCAGCCAGTCTCTAGTGAAGGCTTAGTTGCATATCCTGGTTTAGATGTAGAAGTCCGCAAGCCTCTTTCTTTTACTTCAAGGAGCATCTTGAGGTCCTTGATGACTGCAATGGAGGAGCTGGAACTCAATTCGCACAATAGTGCTATCAGACCTGACCATGCTCATATGTATCTTTACATCTTAAGAGAACAACATATAGGCGATCTTGTACCCTATCACAAGTAAGTGTTATCATTTTCTGATTAGTCTTTTTCTTTATAGACGATAGCATTCTTAAAGGAGTTTGTGCTTGGATTAATTTCCAGGAGAGATAACTTCGATAATGGAGAAGACGAGGCTGCAGTGGAGACCATATTGGCTGAACTTGCTCGTGAAATCCAGTCATTTGTTGGTGTAAGAATGCACAAATTAGGTGTTTGTGAATGGGAAGCAAAAATGTGGCTTGATTCTTCTGGACAGGCAAATGGTGCTTGGAGGGTAGTCGTAACGAATGTGACGGGTCATACCTGCACTGTACATGTAAGGGTTCAAGTTACCACTTTTTTTTTTCTCCAAACAATAGATAAATATGTTTGCATGCAACAGTAAACTAGTAAGTAGGACTTAAATTGATATAAATCACGGGTTCATTTCTCGATAAGAGGATATATCAATATCCACTAAATTTTGGGCACATCGGGTAATTATTCGACTCCATTTGATACTAATATCTAGCGTTAGCTGGAGTTCCATTTGTTTGTCGAGTTTGTCTTTTATACTGAAGATTACTTTTTAAAGTTTATTCGTATAGATGTTATTTGAATACCGTTCAAGTAGAATACAGTTAGTAAGTGAGACTATATAGCTGAAATTAATTGCGGAAATGATGATCAGAAAAATATTTTCATATCCAGATATATCGTGAAATCGAGGATACAAATCAACACAGAGTACTCTACAATTCAGTCACAAAAGATGCTCCTCTTCACGGCGTGCCTGTGAGTGCACAACACCAGCCGCTCGGAGTTCTTGATTTGAAGCGTCTTTCTGCCAGAAGAAGTAACACCACTTACTGCTATGATTTTCCATTGGTGAGCAACATGTCTTGCTATACTACAAACTGATAGTTCGATTGTTTTGTCTTCCAGTTATGTGTGTGCCCCGTGAGTGCACACGGACCAGATACTGAAAAACTAATACACAAATGTTTTTGCAGGCATTTGAGACGGCCTTGGAAAAGTCATGGGAATCTCAGTTCACCAATATTGGTAAACCCGAGGGAAAAGTTCTTCTCAAAGTTACTGAACTCACATTTTCTGACCAGAAAGGTTCCTGGGGCACTCCCCTTGTCCCTGTGCAGCGACAACCTGGGCTTAATGATATTGGTATGATAGCCTGGTTAATGGAGATGTCAACGCCAGAGTTTCCCTCTGGAAGAAGTATATTGGTTGTATCAAATGATGTAACCTTCAGGGCTGGGTCTTTTGGCCCTCAAGAGGACGCTTTCTTTCTTGCTGTCACTGATTTGGCTTGTGCAAGGAAACTGCCTTTAATTTACTTGGCAGCAAACTCTGGTGCCCGAATTGGGGTTGCTGATGAAGTCAAATCCTGCTTTAGAGTAGGTTGGTCTGATGAATCTAGCCCCGAGCGTGGTTTCCAGTACGTATACTTGACCCCTGAAGATTATGCTCGTATTAAATCCTCTGTCATTGCACATGAAGTACAGATGGCTAATGGAGAATCAAGATGGGTTATTGATACCATTGTTGGAAAGGAGGATGGCTTGGGTGTAGAGAACCTAACTGGTAGTGGAGCTATTGCTGGTGCATATTCTAGGGCGTATAATGAAACTTTTACCTTAACATATGTCACTGGAAGGACTGTTGGGATTGGTGCTTATCTCGCTCGCCTTGGAATGCGATGCATACAAAGGCTTGATCAGCCTATAATTCTTACTGGTTTCTCTACACTAAACAAACTTCTTGGTCGTGAAGTTTATAGTTCTCACATGCAACTCGGTGGACCCAAAATCATGGCAACCAATGGTGTTGTTCATCTAACAGTTTCAGATGACCTCGAAGGGATATCTGCTATTCTGAAGTGGCTTAGTTACCTACCATCTCACATCGGTGGTGAACTTCCAATTTCAAAACCTTTGGATCCACCAGAGAGGAATGTTGAGTACGCCCCTGAAAACACGTGTGATCCTCGTGCAGCAATTTGTGGTGCTTTGGATGGTAGTGGAAAGTGGATGGGAGGAATTTTTGACAAGGATAGCTTCATCGAAACAATGGAGGGCTGGGCGAGGACGGTTGTTACTGGAAGAGCTAAACTTGGAGGAATTCCCGTTGGAATTATTGCTGTAGAAACGCAGACAGTGATGCAAGTCATCCCTGCTGATCCTGGTCAGCTGGATTCCCATGAAAGGGTTGTTCCTCAGGCTGGTCAAGTATGGTTTCCTGATTCTGCCTCGAAAACAGCCCAGGCATTGTTGGATTTCAATAGAGAAGAGCTGCCACTTTTCATTCTTGCCAATTGGAGAGGCTTTTCTGGGGGCCAAAGAGACCTTTTCGAGGGAATTCTGCAGGCGGGCTCAACTATTGTAGAGAATCTGCGAACATATAAGCAACCTGTTTTTGTATACATTCCAATGATGGGTGAACTCCGAGGCGGGGCATGGGTTGTTGTGGATAGTAGGATCAATTCACAACATATTGAAATGTATGCAGAAACAACAGCTAGAGGTAATGTGCTTGAGCCTGAAGGAATGATTGAGATTAAATTTAGGACAAGGGAGTTGCTTGAATGCATGGGTAGACTTGATCAACAGCTGATCAGCCTAAAGGCAAAACTTCAAGAAGCAAAAGGAAACGGTATCCATAATCTCACCGAATCTCTACAGCAGCAGATCAAAGCTCGTGAAAAGGAGCTTTTGCCTGTTTATGTTCAGATAGCCACCCGATTCGCAGAGCTACACGACTCCTCCTTGCGAATGGCTGCAAAAGGAGTCATCAAAAAAGTTATCAACTGGAGTGATTCCAGATCGTTTTTCTACAAGAGACTGCGACGTAGGATTTCAGAAGGATCGTTGATCAAGACAGTAAGAGGAGCTGCTGGAGAGCACCTTTCACATGAAGCTGCACTGGACTTGATTAAGAACTGGTTTTCAAATTCTGGCATTGGAAAAGATGGAGAAGATGCATGGATGGATGATGCCAGTTTCTTTAGTTGGAAAGATGATCCCAGGAATTATGAGGACAAACTCAATGAATTGCGAATTCAGAAGGTATTCCTTCAGTTAACCGATTTCGGTAGCTCACATGCGGATCTACAAGCTTTACCTCAAGGTCTTGCTGCTCTTCTAAGCAAGGTAAATACAACCAGTTAAAGACAAGTTTTCGTACTTTATCATGTAACTTAATACAGGGAACTGATTGTGTATAAACTATGCAGGTGGATCAATCCAGCCGAGTACAATTGATCGATGAGCTTCGTAAGGTGCTCGAATAAGTTTATAGGTTAGTTATTGATTGTGGCCTCAGATCTGCAATGTGATAGACTTGATAATTTCTTATATCTGAGGCATTCTTGAATCCAACAATTACTTGGCTGCATATGCAAGGTTACCAATTATTTTGTTGGACAAATGAAGTTTTTCTCTTTATTTGCCAGTGATTAGTCCTAGGAAGCATTTCATTACTTTGAGAGAATAAGATTTTGATTATGCCTCTGGCTTGTAGGAAATAAATTATGTATGTACACTAAGAAAAAATGGTATTGGTAGTGTCTCATCTGCCTTAGCCTTAATGTATCAATCAAACTTTATGGAAATAAGAGGATATTATGGGGCTTAATTGAACCATTTTGGCCATCAAGAACGGCTATTTCATGTTCTTGTTTAGTACAATAATATACCATTCAGAACCAAAATGATATTCATGTTATTTCCTCTTTCTCTTGTTTTTCTGTTTCTCTATCTTCAATGCTTTCTGCTGTTTCCTTTTGTTTCTCAGATTTTCTTCCTTTTCCCTCGTCTCCTCAGCTTTCCTCTCTTCTTTCTTCCTTTGTTTTTCACGTTCCTTCTTCTCCTTGGCTTTCCTCTCTTCTTCCTTCCTCTGTTCTTCCTTTTCCTTTGCTCTTCTCGCTTCTTCCTTCCTCTGTTTTTCCTTTTCCTTTGCTCTCTTTTTCTTCTCTTCCTGCATTTCTTCTTTTGTAACCTTTCTTCTGATGTTGAAACACATTGGTTCTATACCAAGTTTAACCCCTTTAGAGGTTGTCAGGAGGATATGATTTTAAACTGTGGTTATCCTTCAGAGTTATGTAATCTCAAGCATCAAAATGATTCTACTTAAATAACCATTGCCGTCCAATGGTCTGCAGGGTGTCCTATATACCTATATTTTTATGGCTTTTGCAGCATCTGTTAAGGAGTGGGGAAAGAACCGGCCAGCACCTAAAATATTTATTATTCCTTATTGAGCTTTACAAAGAATCTAGCATATCCTTTTACCTGTAGTGACCATCCGAGGCAACTGAAAAGTTAAGCCTCAAAACGTTCCAAACATGTGTAATCTCATGAGAACAAACTGCGTTTCAAGGGCAACAGCTAAGAGAGGAGCAGCTTAAACACAACCCTACACCCTTCAATGGTGTTGCACCTTTTCAGAGAGCTACGGCCTTGTGATTTTGAGTTGAGGATACTCTTCAATGGTGTTGAATCTTTGAAGGGTTGTGCCTGTTAGTTGATCTGAAAGACTCTTCTCAAGCAACGGTTGAAACGAAAACCACCCTTTTACATCCTTCATCAAACTATGCAGATGACACTTGGATACAAAATCAGACGATGGCTTATATTGTCAAACTATCTCTCGGTTTGTAAGTCAAATGATATGTTGAATGAATTAAGACGCTATGAGATAAAATAAAAAAGTTCAGGGACCTATGAGAATTTAAAAGACATTTGACAAACACTCTGTTCACAGGTCGGAAGGAAAAAACTTCCAAATGTTGGAAGCGACCAAAATGGGATGCGACCAAAATGGGATGGCATCCTGAAAGTGACTCAAGTGGAGCCATGGCTAGAAATGGAAAATAATATGAAATCCATTTACAGAACCAAATAATACATTACATACACTGATACTTCCTACTTACCAATACAGAACTTGCCAAAAATATTGGACAAAACCTCTTCAGAGATATCCTCACCACTAATTTCCCCAAGAGCTAATACAGCACCTCTCAAATCCACTGTCCAAAAGTCAAGAGGCAGCTCCTCTTCAATGGAAGATTTCAATCTTCCAAGTGCCTCCTTGGTTCTAAGAAGCTGCTCGCATTGTCTCTGATTATATGACCAAAACAACACTAACCCATAAGTTCTATATTGCTCATTACTCTTTCTATCTTGTTTGGTGAGGGGAAGGTAGGAAAAGGTTACCTGGTTTACCGTCCATCTACGTCCACTTGCAAGAGTATTGTTGAGTCCCATCAGCTCTGATATTGCCATCTCCAGATGCTCTATTCCTTGTCCAGTGACAGCGCATGTAAAAACTTGTTTACTGAAAGAGTCACGGTTTATACTAATTGCATCCATGTTTGCAGCAGATGGAGCACAGTCTATCTTGTTTATGACAAGAAGTATAGGCGTGGATGATCCATCTGATTTCTGTACTTTCAAAGAATTTAAAAGAAAAGACAACATAAGCACCAATTTTCAAGTTTATTTGGAGTAGAGGAGCTCTGATTTTGATCAGTTACTCAATATAGCAGAATTCATTGAAGGCAGAGGGTAGTAGAGTTTTGCTGTCAAACCTTTTTTGCAAGTATGCTATCCAGAAGTACGGTATCTTCTGCAGTCCATCCATCGAGGGCACTTATAGTCATAATAATGACATCAGCTCCAAGCGCGGCAGCTTCAGATCTCTCGACACCTGTAGAACAGAGTAGGGCCGTGACCATGGAGTAGAGAACGTATGGTCGAGTTGCAACTCAAGAAGAATTAAGGGCAACTCAACGTATGATCGAGTTGCCAATAAGGCCTAATGTTTGTCAATAAGAATTAAGGGAATGTATGGTCGGTGTAGGTCGAGTTGCAACCTACACCGACATGGTTCGTGTGACCTGTAATCAACTCGAAAATAATCATGTTTCTGTGTGGCACGACACCAAATGTTTTGTCTAAATCCTTGAAATGCTGAAATTCGTAAATCATACCTATCTTTTCCACAATGTCATCTGTTTCCCTAATTCCAGCAGTATCAAGAAGAGTCACAGGAATACCAGAAACGGTAACATTCGCTTCAATTACATCTCTGGTAGTTCCAGCAATTTCTGTAACTATTGCCCTCTCGCTCTGCACACTAAATAATAAATGTGACAATGGAATAATGTGACTAAGAGTGAAAGAAAGAAAACCACTATATCAAACAGAAAATTTCCATTATGAGGTTTGTAATCTTTTATTTAAGAAGTTTACAATTTCTTTCTCCAAGAATGTAACAGCCCAAGCCCACAAATATCATCCGCTTTGGCCTATTACGTATCGTTGTCAGTCTCACGATTTTAAAACGCGTCTACTAAGGAGAGGTTTCCACACTCTTATAAGGAATGTTTCGTTCTCCTCCCCAATCGATGTGGGATCTCACAAACCATTACTGGTATGAAAGTAGTAACAAGGACCAAGATTTCTCAAAATCTGGAAAGTCAAGCAAGAAATCCCTCTCCCTTGCAGTGATAAAGCACTAGGTGATTTCAAGCTTAAGTGAAAATACAACCACTCAACGGAAATAACAAGGAAAAAGAAAGAACTGACATGAAGATTATCGGATATCACATCAGACTCACAGATAGAATAAATCATCTAAAGGAATTCAAGTTGAAAGGGAAAACAAGGACGTTATGCAGCTTACTTTGCTCCATGCATTAAGAAGGCTCGACTTCCCAACATTAGGACGGCCAACAATTGCTATCTGCAAGTTTTTTAAGGAGACAACAGAAGGTATTAACAAATACACGCATCTCTTGTGCCAGGAAACAAACTGATTCGACGACTCTTAAAAAGTTTACCTGTATTCCAGATTGAAGAAGCTTGTCATAATTGGCTGTCTCAAGAGCAGTCTCTACTTCCTGTGCCATGGCATGCACTTTTTCCATTATAGTTTCCAAATTCAACGGTGGCATCTCATCATCGAAGTCTAGTCGGGCCTCGATTTCAGTGAGTAATTCGATGCATTGTGTTCTTAGCAATTTGACTAGGGAAGAGAAGCCACCCTATCAAAATACAATATACTTCAGTAAACAACAAGTCGTCAGCCGTTCAGGCAACATTATCAGTCAAGTAAAGGCCCCAACCTGAATTCCAGCCAACGCTGCATCAGCAGCAGCCGTAGACTTGGCTGAAATTAATTTCCCAACATTTTCTGCTTGTGAAAGGTCTAAGCGTCCATTTAAGAATGCACGAAGGGTAAATTCACCTAAAGTATAAATTCATGCGTTAGCCTATGCTTTAAGTACATGGATGCAAGCAAACACTTCAGTGAATGTAACGCCCAAGCCCACCGCTAGCAAATATTGTTCACTTTGAGCTTTCCCTTTTGGGCTTCCCGTCAAGGTTTTTAAAATGTGTATGCTAGGGAGAGTTTGACCCTTATGAAGGGTGTTTCTTTCTCTTCCCCAACCGATGTGGGATCTTGCAATCCACCTCCTTTGGGCCTAGTGTCCTTGTTGGCACATTGCCTCATGTCCACCCCCTTTAGGGCTTAACCACCTCCTTTGTTCTACTCCCTAACCGATGTGGGATCTCACAATGAATTTAATGACTAAGCGATTCCAGTTCAGAAACAAACCTGGTTCTGCAAGCCGGGCTCCAGCTTCTAAACAAGCTTTTAGCACACGACGAAGACATACTTCACTTCCGTGACACTGAATCTCGATCACATCTTCACGAGTATAAGATCTTGGGGCTAACATTGGCACCGTCAAAACCTTCACAAAAGTGCACAACCACAGCTCAAATTAATCATAAACCAACAAAAGCCTACACCCATAACAGCATAACGCAGAATTGAGAAATTTTCCAAGCATGGCAAAGTAAACATTACTGTACTTCGTCAATTACATCGCCCTGTTGGTCCAATACCACACCGTACTCCACGACATGACTGGTGGGTCTCCATGGATGCTGCTGGCTCACATTCTTCCCCTTCTTTTTCGCGGCAGGGCAAAATAAACTCCCAACGATCTTCACAGCACGAGGACCTGATAAACGCACAATGCCCACCGCAGCAGGAGGACCCCCCATGGATGTCACGATGGCTGCAATTGTGCTTGAATTCTCAATTTGTTCACGCTCAATCCCGGCATGCGAATCCTCCAATCGCTCATCCCGAGACAAAAAGAATGTAGTTTCTGCATTAAGAAGAAACAAGAATGAGAAAATGGACAAACCCAGTAAAGTTGAAGTGAAAATAGGAGAAAGTGATTAGGGGAATGACTTTTCCCAGAAGCGTGGGGCTTTATCAGGGCTTTCGGGAGAACAGGGCAGGAGGGGTTGGGTATATGGAAGAGAGAGGATGGCCTGGAAATAGGGGTATAGAAATGGGTTAAGAGAAAAGGCATTGGCGGCGTGGTTCTGCAAAAATGGGTGACGAAATGGCGGAATCCTGGAAGCAGAGCCATAGCTCTGATTCGAAACCTGGACAACCAAAAGAATTAAGAGTGGTTTTTGAATGATAACGAAACGGAAAATATTTTATTTAATACCTTCACATATTTGTCAAATATATATATATATATATTTTTTTTTTTTTTTTTAAGATTTTAATTTTAATTTTCAATTTCGTGAATTTAAAAAATGTTTAATAGTTAATAAAATATTAAGAACGTCTATTAAATTTTTAAAAAATATATAATAAATCTCTAATCTTTCAATTTTATATTAATAAATTAAAAAAAAAATTAAAATATAGATAAAAATTTTATGTTCAAATTTAAAAAATATTAAAATTTAAGTATTATATTTATAATTTAGCCTTAAATTTATGAAACATTTTTTTTTTTTATGTTTATTTATTTATTTATGTTTTATTAACCTATTTATCTTGGAGATGCCATAAAAAGAAGAAAAAAAAAAGGCATTATTATAAATATAATCAATAGATTTAATATTTACTTATTTCTTTTTATTATTATAATTAGCCATTAGCTTGTGTTTTTGGATTAGTTAGGATGTTAAAATAGACGAACGAAAACGACGCTCTCTAGTGGCAACAGCCCCAACCCACCACATCTCACTCATTCCATGCTTTTCCCTCTCTTCTCCTTGCGCCGGTTCTGCAAAATGAGGTGACTGAGAATTTGATGCTTTGATTTTTGATCCATGGTGGCCATTGACGAGACTGAGTTTCGAAGCAACATCGTACACGGTGATTTGATTGTCTACTGGTAGGTTCATTGCTTTTGTATTTTTGTTTTAAGTTTCTAAATTGGAAGATTCTCTTAGCCTCCTGCTGATTTTTCAATCTGTAATTGAAATCACATCTACATTTCTCGTCCGTGAAATTTGATTCTAAGGAGGAAGATGGTCTACTTAGAGAGGGAGGCTATTGAGTGAAGAATTTGGAAGCATCAGATCCGATAGCGCTAGTTTCTTCATCTTCTGCTGTTAGAGAAAGTTGTGGAAGTTGGCAGCCTTTTGAATCGTATGTATACATTCAAATAATATTCTTCCCGTGGATTAGGATGACGCTCAAAGAGGGAGAGATAAGAGGTACATTTTGAATCGCTCATAATTTTAATGTCTGAGTTTGTGTTGCACTTTGTTGAAACGCTATGCTAGAATTGTATTTAAAATTTCTGGTTTGAATTTTTTAGTTCGGGTATGTAGTTTGAGTAGTTTGTATCCAATCGCTTCATGTGAAAAGTTATACAAATCAAACTTGCCAATGTTTCTTTCTTACAATAAGTGAGGGTTTAGAGATTTGAACCTCCCACCTTGAAAGAGGGTTTAGATATTTTCTTACAATATTTCTTTCTTACAATATTTTGTTGGCTTAACATACCATTTCGGTCCTTCTACCTTTTGCATATTCTTTTGTAATCATGTTAGCTTTTAAGTGTCTAAATTTAGCTATCATCCTTTGAATAAATCTAAAAAATAACCATCATTGTTCACGTGTACTTCGAATAAACAATGTTGGCCTTAGATTAATATTGGTCAGATATAATTAACACGGTAACGACTAAACTCATTCAAATTCATAAAAATGCTCCATGGATGAGAATTATAGGATGAACAAAGATATAAGGGAAATCTTCTGGGGAAAATTGATCAGAAGAGCAGGCTTCTTCATTAAGTGTGGATATATACATAATGATGTTATTTAGAGACATTTCCGAAGTACAAAAAACCATCACCTTTTACTTTTAGCTTTATGAGAGAATACATAGTTGTGCGCTTCTTTTTTGTTCATTTTTTCTTTTCCCTGCAAGCTGACTCAGGTACTGAATTAATCTTCAGGCATCTATTTAAAAAAAAAAAAAACTGCTGCTTTGTAGCTGAGCAGGTATTCACTCCATTCTTCTTCCATTTCATGAACTACTTAACTGGACGAACTAGCATTCAAATCTTAGACTAGACCCCTTCCACCAATTTTGGGGAGCAGGACGAAACAGCTTCAGCAACTGTTAGAAAGATATGGTCCTCGCCAATCAGATTAGCAAGATCGGATGCATGGAGTTTGTCAATCACTACAGGCCCGGGGTTTGCCAAAACTAGCTGTTCAACAACACCGCACAGACTTCTGGTTAGGCACATTTCCAAAACTTTACAGCACATATATATATACCTCTACTGTCCATAACATTCGTAAGTAGTTGCTTTTTATTCTTGCGTGAATTACCTGAATGTCTCTTTTCTGGAGATTCCTGTATAGCTCTTCCAGGGCATGAATTCCGCTAGTGTCAATGTCAGTAACAGCTACAACAAATTAAAAAACCAGAATTTTGAGTTTGGAACACGGAAGAGTGTGATCTGATCTTAGGTTTGACTACTGTGCAAAATTATTAAAAAATATTTGTCAAGGTTGAGAGTACTTACGAGACATCTCAACAATCAAAAACTGAGTTTTTGTTGAATAACCCTTCTTTATTTGCTCTTCCTCATCTGCCAACCATCTCAATATCCTGCGAGAAATTCCCAAGTATTGCAAGGGTAAGAGTAACGAAATTGAAAAGGCAAGAGCTCCTGTAACTGCCAACCTACGCTTTTCCAGACATACATCTAACCAAATGTGTAGCTAATAATTACTAAGTTAGAACCCGATGTAGCAATTTGATTCAATCATATTTAGTTGGAAAATAACATTCTTCGGACTTCCGAAGTAGGCAGTCCCTAGGAGAAACAAACTACGGAAAACTTGAAATACACAAGGGAAATATCTTAAACTGATTCTCCAATGCCTAAAGATAAAGAAACCTAAGGGGCAAAGTTGGGAAATTAACATTGATTGCCTAGATATGGATGAAAACGGAAATAGACCATTCTTAAAGATAAGGATCATCTTTACCTCTCTTTGATGTAATTGGAGTTAGAAAAGTAAATTGCAGAGTCGACTCTCACAATGAGAATGCCCGGAACCCTTGTTGCTTCTGGATACTGTTGGGTGTTCCTGTATACTGTGGTCCTAGGGATCTTTCCAAGAATGGCAACCCGTGGCCTGGTTACTTGTAAGAGTATCTTAGCAAATGATATAGAGACCTGCCATAGCACATGAAAGTTAAGATTCAACATCTTTATGAGATTAAGCTGGCAATGAGAAAACTGATTAAGCTAGTAATGAGAGAACTTAAAGTAGCAGGCGTAATTCTTACAGCAATTAGGAGGCCTGTCTCAACATTTGCAAATATCACACCAAAGAAGGCTCCCAAACAAGCAACAAAATCAAATTTATCAATCTTCCAAAGCAAAATTGCTGCCTGAATGTCAATTAAGTTGATCACAGCAGTGATAATGATGGCAGCTAGAATAGCATTCGGAGTGTACTTGAAAAGGGGAGTGATGAACTCTAGAGTTAGAAATACAACACAGGACATAACAATGTTTGAGACTGCAGTCTGGCAGCCAGACATGTAATTCACAGCTGAGCGAGAGAACGAGCCTGCAAGTAGGAAACAAACCTTATTAGTTAACATTTACCATTTAATGCTCCTACTTTAAGCCTTATTTAGATGGATACCACGAAGGAAACCATGCTACTACCTGCTTAGTGACTAGTTGAGACTACACTAATTTTGCTAAGAATTATGTAAATTCTACTGGTTAATGCTGACATCCAGACGAACTTGCCATCCAAACCTCTAATTTCTGAATGCTAGAGAACAACACTGCTGTTTTGAGATTGCTTTTATCCCTAATATCTTAAGGGTGTGTTTGACGATTATATCTTAAAAGCACTTCAAGGTCTTTTGAAGAAAGCATTTAATTAATGTTTTTGTTGGCAGTGTGTGATATTTGAAACACCATTCACATAAGCATTCCTGGATGACGCTAAGAAACATTTTGTATACACGGTGGTATTATATTCAGTAAATAATATCAGTTAGATCAAATTAGCTCTAGCATCTTCCTGATTTGTAGTTGCTTCTCACCTGTTGCCACATAGCAGGAAGTCAGTGAACCAATAACATTCATTGTTCCTAGTGCCACCATTTCTTTGTTACCATCAAGCTGGTAATCCTTCATGGAAGCAAATGTTCTTCCAATTGCTATGGCTTCCTGAAAAGAATGTGGATTTTCAAATAATATGGAAACATTCTTTGGTTAGTTAAACAAAAATTAAAGTCATTCACTTCTACTGCAAAGTAGATAGTTTCACGATTTGCTTACCGTTAATGCTATCATACCGGCCACAGCGCCAATCCTGAACCCTTTAAGGAGGTACTCACCAGTGAAGTAGATCTGCTTCACTGATGAGGGATTGATTCCTTTCTCTATGTGTTTCACCTTCAAAAGTTCAACAAAACTGTAACTATCAGAGCTGATGCTATTGTTATTATTATTCTTCTTTTCTTAGTGATAATCATATTTCAACCAGGAAAAAGAGTGATAAAAAGATATCCTTACAATTGCGACACCTTTCTGGTCTGCATGGGTAATGTAAACAAAAAAGGTGGACAGAATGACTGATATTAATGGAGCAATTGCAGGCACCCAAAAAAGGCTCTTGTTCTTCTTTCCCTGAGATTGCAAACATGGAAGTTCTTCTAAAGCCAAGAATAGAAACAGGAAAAGAGCTTACGTCAAAATTTGCACCAAGTAACAATGCCAAGTGAGATTCGTACAATATACTTGGCTAATAGAAGAAAACTTAGAAAAGCTACTCCAATGACTATCGTCTGCCAGTTCCACTGCAAATGGTCATGAAAGAAGTTAAAATACATGAGATTAGTTTGCATCAGTGACTCATTTATGTGCAAATAAACACCATAGACATGTGAGGTTTGAGGTTGTAAGAAGGCTTACTCCATGATGCGCTGCCTCAAATACTGAGCGCATAACAGAGATGATGTCTGTTTTCTTTGTAAAATTTTTAATACCAAGAAAGCCTTTAAGTTGTTGAAGGGCAATAGTGATGGCAGCTCCACCCATAAAACCAACAATGGCAGCATGAGATAGAAAGTCAATCAGAAAACCCAACCTGTTGGCAAAAGTCAAGGATACATATTGTTTTCAAGGGTTTATAGAAGAGTCTAAAACAAAACATACAGATGATCCCAAAATAGACAGAATGCCATTTGAGGAAATCAGATTCTATTGGGGAGGAAGAACAGGCACTCAACTACCTTAGCATCCCTAGAGTGGCTTGGGTGATCCCAGCAAAAAACGTAGCTGTAAATGCAAGCCGCAGATACGCTTCTGGATGTGTATGGTAATCAATCTCCTTTTGTAGCATTGTTCCCAGCAAGAGAGAAACAACAGCCACTGGTCCAATCGCTATGTCTCTAGAGCTACCCATCAAAGCATAAACCAGTGGTGGTACAAAGCTGGAGTCTGCAACAATTTAAAAAGTTGGATTAGGCTGGGAAAATCAAAGTAGAGCACTCAAAATCCGGAAGAGACTTGGTGCAAGATGCATAATCAGTGCTTACATAAACCATACTGGGGAGCCAAATTAGCAAGTTTTGCATACCCTATATCCTGTAATATAAAAATTTGACATGATCAGACACTGTTTGTGTGTTTTTTTTTTTTTTTTTTTTTTTTTTTTTTTTTTTTTTCTCTTTTCTTACATTTGCATGCATATTAAAGCAGAGCTAGTTTACCTGTGGAATACAGAGACTTGCAATAGTGAGTCCAGCAATTATATCTCCTCTTAATTTTGTCAGATTGTAATTCCTCCCCCATTCAAATATCGGGAAGATAGCCTGAATTCCCAGGACCAACTTTCGGGACTTCGGTTGATCCTTGAAGGTTCGCAGAGGCTCATCTGCAAAGAAAGTCTCTTTCACTCTTGCTTTAAATTCGTTGAAGAAACCTTGCTTCGGTGGAACCCCCACCTTGTGAATATACTGAGTATTGTTGCGCGAAGATGAAAGGTCTCTAATGTCCATCTCTTTTGTTTCAAGTTCTCCACCATTGGAATGGCCCCTTGAGTCCATGGATAACTAGTTCACCTATGGTGACGAAAACACATAAGAAAAAAACAATGGAAGAGTTAAATTTTCACCCAAATGCAGCACGCAGTCAACTTCAATGTTCTGAAGCTGGAAAAACTAAGTCAAAAACAGTGCACTTAAGAAAATAGAACTCTACGACAAAGCTCAGACCTGAGAAAACTGAACCCAAGCTTACAAAAGATTTGGACAGCAAATCATACAAGCAATGGTGGAGACTCTCAATTGAGTTTTATAGTCCAACTTCTTTATAATATAACATCTCGGGAGATTCCAAGTCAAACTTTTCAAGCTGAAACAGAAGGATGATCAAAAGCAATTTCACTTTATATGTGGTGAATTTAAACGTCAAGAAGTACGTCAGGACTTTAGTTTAAACCAGCAAAAGAGATCCACAAAGCCATTCAATTAGTGTATACAAATATCAGCAGTGCTTGCATACACCCATGAATATTTTGTTGTTAATTTTGCCTGGGACTAGCCATGTGAGAGTTTCTGTTACAAGATTTCAAGTCAATAAAGAAATGTTGAAATTTCACCTAGTGAGCCAATCACAAACGAGTAGACCTTTGTGAAAGAGATCCGTAAGAATCCTCTAAACCAGTTAGGCCCATGCGGACTTTTCTTCACAAGCTGTGTTGGTTTGCATTTGTCAAGCAATTATTTGGAGGGGGTTTAATATAGAATTGAAGTAGCAAGCAAAAGTCAAACAATGGGACCAAATGTTCCAATTCAATGCAATGGTCAAAGTAAGCCCTTCGATGAGGACAAATGACTAAAATACAAGCAATGGGGAATAACTTATGGAACCTTAACATGCCAATGCCCAGCAGTATGCCAAATTTTGAATAGAAATAGTATGCATTATTGTAGTAATAGAACATTTCCCTTGGGAGAATATGCCTAAAATCCTCCTTCCCAAGAAATTGACTCCATCCTAAAATGGTAGGACCCGATGGGGTTGTCCCATATGCACTGAAATGCACCATCAAAAGCTCAAGAAGTTCAAAAAACAACAAAGAGAGAGCAAATTGTAAGTCAAAACTCAAGAACATGGCCAACATTGCTGGGTTTGTAGCTGAATAATCAAGGGTAAAAAGAGCCTACCGGGTCTTATTTCCCTTCTTGTGCTAACCATCCATAGTGGAGTTCAAAATAGTTCATCAATATTGAGAGAAAACAAATAATAAAAGCTTTTGAGAAGTCAACTTGTTCCCTTCAATTCACACTTGGGCTCCTTTTCTCAGTCACGAAAACCATAAGGAAAAAAGTTGATGAAAGGAAAAAGTAACACTAAGTTCACCATTATTCTATTGAAAAGAAATGGAAAAAGGGAAGAGGAAGAGATGTAAATGAAAAGGAAACATACCAATCCATCAGCGTTGAAGTCCAGAATCTGTTTCCCACCTTTTTGTTCCCCACACTCGACGGCTTCTAGGGTTTCTTTTCCTAAACAAATTCATAGCCAGTCCCAAGCTCACACAATACCTGAAATTCCGTCCAGATTCAATGAAACAACAAATCCGCATAATCACAATTTGAAAATCCCGCTATTCTTCTGTAATCATCAAATCAGAGAAGGAGTTTCCATGTGTCGAGATCTTACCGCTCTGTTTGGCCGCCACGAAAACGCGCCCTTATTTCTCTGTGATATTCCCCATTCGTCGCTCCAAATCGAAACTAACGTTACGAAATTAGGGCTGCTGCTAAAACAGTCGCAGTGAATCCAAACAAATTGAGTCAAATCGGAGTTCATCTTTTCCCAAAAGTCAAACCTCTCCGAATGCGTTATTGGAAAACTGAACCAGTCGTGTGTCCGCTGACGATGGACTTGGACGTTTAAGCGGCCAGATTCCGGTTGAGTGGCTCGAAATGATGAATACGAACCGTCGGATGGTTGTAGATCACCAAATGTCGGCGTCATCGTGGTAGATCTGAGTATATTTGTTGATTTGTTGACGTTTTCATTCACATTGGCTTGAGATTTTGAAGTGTAAAAGGTTTCTGCATTCCTTTTTTCGTTTGTTCGTTTGCTAGTGTATTCGAGTCATTTAAAAAAAATTAAAAAATACAAATGAAAATTTCTCCTCTCCTCCGTCTTTCTCCTCCATGGCTGAATCAACGTCGAGAAGTTGAGTTGATCTTCGAATAAGGAATCGACTGTGAGCGAGTCCGACACCGGCGGATCTCTAATCGTCATTGCTGTAGTCATCAGAGAGAATGCGGAGACAGGGAGGGAGGAGAGAGATGGGAGGGAGAGAGAACTTATTATTATTATTTTATTTTATTTTTATTTTATTTTTTTGTATCAAATACATATTAGCCTTAAAAAAAATATTCGTAAATTTTTATGTTTGTAACTATCAAATTCATGAAGTCAATATATGTTTAATAGATTATTAACATCTTTAATATTTTTAATTTAATTAATCATCTAAATTTAAACGAATATATATGAAGAAATTTATGGGTTAAATATTAAATTAAAATTTAAATATTTATTAGATCGTGAATATTTTTAAAATTTAAAATTTAGAGATCTATTAAATATAAAGAATTATAATTTTATTAATTTTATTAACAAAGGCTAATACATTTATATATATATATATATATATTAAATAATACATTTTTTTTTTTTTTGGTACATAAATTTCAAAAGCAAATTGGTTTGGGAAATCATTAATGAATCTCTAAAGTCTGAAGTCAAGTAATGCTTTTTTTAATTGAGTTTGAACATACCAATAATTACCAATTTCCTAATAATGATGATAATAAAAGTCCAAGCAAATATATTAGATTAGACTTGAGAAAATCTGAAAAAAAAAAAAAAAAAAAAAAAAAAAAAAAAAAAAAAAAAAAANAAAAACTAATATGTGCAATAATGTCAAATGGAAGGGCCGAAAAGGAAGACCAAAATTTTACTTATAATTGCGAATGAATATTTAGATATTTAGGGTTTGATTAAAAAATTGTGTTTCAAAGATGATTTCGATTATTGACATTCAATGTGTTATAATAAGTTACGATGGTTGGAAAATAGTTTTATTTAGACCTAAAATAATAATTAAGACTTTTAAATTTTGTAAATTTTAGTTCTTATACTTGATGTATAATAATTTAATTTTTAAATTTATATTTATATTAAAATTTCAAATTATGAAAATACAAGAGTTAAAATATGTGACACATTCCAAAACAAAATTCAAATAAATATTTATCCTTTTAGAGAAAATTGAGGTGGTATCTTTTGTATTTGTTATTTGTTATGGATGATAATTAGTTTTCAATATAATATTTTGTCAATTTTATAAATTAAAGAAATTACATAACTCTTCTCATTCATATATATATATATATTATAAATTATAGATATGTTGAATTATGACGTTTACATTTTATGAATTTTCAAGAATATCTTAAAATAAGATAGAAGATCCTTTTTGACCATAAAGATTTAGTTCTCATGTGTGTCCGATTTGATTTTGTATATTTTTATTTTACATAAAAAAAACAAAAAAAAAACGTTAAACCTTATTGAAAAACCTCATTTTCGACGTTTTAAGTCTAACTCTTTGAATTCATAGATACAAAATGAACAATAATGTAATGATGGCTAATAGCGCAGATTGTGATCATTTTTAGGACTTAATTATTATTGTTAGTGTAGTTGATTATTTGACTAGAAATACATGTTCTCTTTTATTTGGTAGAAAATAGGAAATAGAGGCGAATGAAACTATTGAAGTAAATAGCAAGAAAATTGAATAAATTAGGCATAGAATATGAAATGAAACCTCGGCATTTAGGGATCTGGGGCACCACTTCGAGAATCAAGGTTCATAGAAGGTTGGGGAGTAGTACGCCCGATTCACCTTCATGACTTTCTTTCAGTTGTTGGGAGCGGCCCTCTATCAATCTATTCACTTGCCTGTGACCTTTCTTACTAGAACGACTCGATTGTCAAATAATTGCAAGCCGATGAGAGAATTGAAAGTAGACACATATACTAAAGATTTCATTCATAGTGTCTGCTTGTGCACATGTCCTAAAGGACACACACGATAGACCCTTATGTATGTACTTGTCCTTCTTGTCGTGTCACCTCACGGTCATGAGGTTGTTCATTACTCACAAGCACTTCTCTCTAGATATGCTGTTGACATTCTTTATTTTACCACCTTGGCCTTATATGCTTACTTCACGTTGCCCCATACACCACATGAACGTGTAATGATTTGAGCTTCTAACTTCTTAGTTTATAACTGTTGAATGATGAAAGTCCCACATCGACTAATTTAGGGAATGATCATGAATTTATAATCAAATAATATTCTCTCTATTAAAGTCATAGTCATAAAACTTATACCCAAAGTAGATAATATCATATTTTTTTCTTCGAAAGGTTTTTAAAAGAATAAAATTTAAAATAGGGAAGTATACGAATATATGGATTTTTTACGTCTCTCCGATTCCCCGCGAATAGAACAGAGGTTGAAGCAGCAATTCATTAGGAGTCTGCAAAATGGGGGCAGAAGAAGCAGCCATGGAACAAGAGAAGCTCGCATCTCGGAATCCAAGGACGATTCCGATCACAGAGACTCAGTTCCTATCCTGGAAGAGGCAGAAGGTACTTTCCCTTCTCCATCGATCTATCTCAGGCTTCGCTTAGGGTTTCTTTTAGGTGTCAATTACTTGTATTTCGTGCCAAAGCCTGTAAAATTAGAGAATTAGGGCTGCGTGAGATGATTATTGTGAATTTGAAAACCTCTAGGATTCATTCAGTTTAGAAAGGCATTGAAGAATTTGCTGAATAGTTTCTTGCATACATCGCATGCCAAACATCACTGTCATTTGACATAAAACAATGAATGAAGATCATTGAATGAAGCCACGGTATTTAACCTTCCCAAATAAGGCAATCAAGCAAAGAACCTAATCTTCTGTAGATTGTTACAGATTATGGAGAGGAATTAGGGGACTGGAGGATTGGGTTCAGACAGTATACAGGAAAGAAGAAACTTCATAGAGAACATTCCTGAAGGCTCAAGAGTCCATTTATGACGATCGTTTAAAGTTGGGGATAGGCAAACTTCTAGTGCAACAAAAAGGAGATTAGCCAAATCTTGAGATTCATGATCATTAAGGGGCTTCTAAAATGAAAAATCATAATCTTTAAGGAGAGTAGAAGAACTGTGACTATAAGGATTAAAATAGAATGGAAAAGCACCTCATTTTGAAGGGAAAATAAAGTGGGGTAGAACAATTTGGAAAGAATTATTTCCGATCCTGAAGTCCTACGAGAAATGAACATGAGTCCCATTTCAGGTGGAAATTTTAATGAAATTGTTAAGGAAGGGGATTATTGAAATTCTGCTAGAAAATACTTGCAATATGTAAGCGGCTATCATTAGATTTGGAGGCTATTAATGTTCTAAATCACGTGTTTCAACAATCGACAGTGACACGGAATGCAGGTTCGATTTTGTTCGAGTCAACTGACCTGAAAGGAAACTCAACCATTCCACCAGTCTTTTATAAGGCGATTTGTGTGTCACTGAAGTCTGAAGCTAATGAGTTGTTGATGTTTGACATCTATCTCCAACCATCTTCTCTTATTTGCAGGATGCTGAGGCATCTGCAAAGAGAGATGAAACAGCAAGGAAGCGTGCGGATGATATAGCCTCAGGAGCAGTGCAAATGAATGGGCGAGAGCTTTTCTTGCACCAACCATGGGTTTTTGATAATTCTCAATATTGAGGTTGGTTTTAGATGGAAACATTGTGGTGCTACGCTTTGTGGTCTCTTGAGATATTGGTCTTTTACTTTAAAATGTTACCTTGTATTGTATTCGACTTTCATTGCTCATACGAGTCGGTAGTCCTTCAGCCCAAAATTTTTATTCTCTTTGGCCATAGTAGCCGTATATGAATCTGTGTAGGTTTCATGCATGGTAAAATCCGTACAAATTTTTTTGAATTGGACCAAGCTTTCAAAGCCATTGATTGTCCTATGCTGTTGGCCTAAAACGACTTTATGGAATGCATTTGTCTTCTGCAGTTTACAAATCACGTGTAAATAAATGTTATGTTGCCTTCTACAATAGGTCCTTACATGATGAAATCTTTTTCATAAGGACATCATGGTTTTAGCCGCTAGCATATTCAGCGCTAAGTAAATTTCAGTCCCTAATGCCAAATTATCTTATGAATCCCAGATGCGTGGTTAATGCATTCTAATATGAAGAGGATAAATTAACCCCTATGGGTTGATGCCATGGTCAATAAGGGGCATGTAAATAATAAAAGACTCCCGAGGGAATTGGTACAAACTATAGGTTACGTATCTAGAGTTTAATATCCTACAAGTCACCTTAGTAGCTGAACATAGTAGTACTGTTAAACGACTGCCTTGTTAGATTACTTGAGGTGTACCTAAGATAGCAATTTATCGACACTAACCCAAATCATAATGCAAGATCCTTGAGTGAATTGACCATCTGATTTACAAAAAGGGAATGACCTCTTTTTTCAAGGGTTGATTATTTATATCCTCACTCATGGCTTTGAAGATTGTACAAATGAAATGATGCCATGAGTTCGAATACAAGGCTTCCTGGTAGCATGGATTAAGTCTAGGTGTAGTTATGCATTTACTATTTCAACACATTCTTAGACATTTTCATGGGCTAGAAGAAAGGTGATTTTTTTTGTTTATACAATGACATCCATCCCTGATGAACAGAGGCATGCCCATATTAAATAAGGGGAAAAGTGGTTGAAGGCCCACCGAGTGAATGACCTTATCTGATCGTCAACCCAAAAGAGAGAGGATTAGCCTCACCGAGTTTAGGTAGCAGCCTGGATAAGCAGGAGTGGCTCTTGCACTTCCAGACACACAAAAGAAACAAAAAGGCATATAAGGGAAGGGGCCCTGTTTGGACCAACCCATATTTCCTGGTCCACACGAACATTTGATCAAAAAGGGGAATTTGCTACATGAAATCCGAGCGGAATCCTCTCTCTTTCTCTGAAGAATATCTTGCCTTTCCTTCAAGGGATATTTATCCACTTCATTTTACTTCTTTTCAGGAATGGCTTGGACCCTGTTTGATTAAGAATATTTGATCAGAAATATGCCCTTTTAACTTTAGGTTCTCCTTTATTCTAAGTGCATGGGATTGGGATGAGCTAGAATCTAAACCCCGTACAAGACAAAAGTCACCGACCTCCTTTCAGTTTTGATTTTGATTCTACTTTGTCGGAGATACTTCTTTAATTCTTTTATAGAAAAATTGCACAAACTATTAGTTTGATACAATTATATCTATGTAATTTGTTACAATTATATCTATGTAATTTGTTAGTATTGCAATTACCCCTCTTGTTAGAAGCGAACATGAAATCAAAGAAACATATAGTGTTATTATGTAGTGGGATAGTACAATGCAGAGAATATTGGGATATGAATAGTTGATTGAAAGGTAAATTAGCGGCTACATGATAGAGCAAGCGTAGGGATTGTCATCACTAAACATTCGGACATAGTTTTCATTGACAAGAGTCTCTGTAATGGTGGCTGTGTTGGGAACACTCCGAACCATGTTTGGAGGAGCCTTCTTGTCGTATGAGGCTGAGATATAAGGATATGGCTCCAATGAAACTGGAACGTAAGGCCACATTTCCACCTTCTTCTTCGTTGCTTGTGCTGCCTTCAGCACCTTCTTTGGCTCTATGTAGCCTGTCACTGTCACCTTCATCTGCTTCACATCCACGTCCACTTGCTTAGCCCCTGCAACCAACCCCATTCAACCATACCACGTTCTTAAGTTTTATAACCATCATTAGTTAGCATAGTGGCCATTGTTGGGCTAGTAAGAAAGTAGATGTCGAGTTCAAATCGAATGAGATTAGTTGAGATGTGTGCAAACCGATTGGAGAATCGATGATATTAGAAAGTCTCTGAGAGATTTTTTATCAAGGGGGTTTATATATACTATGTTAACTCACTATTTAACTCGAAAGCTTATGTGTACCTTTTACACGAGACATGATTTGCTTCATCTTCCGACCGCAGCCCTCGCAGTCCATTCGAACCTTTAAAGATACAGTTTGCATCTGCTTCTTCTTCTTCCTGTGCTTGTAAATCAAATTGGAGAAGTACTCCCATGTGCCTTCAACTCCCATTTTGTTCAGCTTCCTGTTTCCTGTTCTTTGCTAACTACTTATCTGGGAAGATTGGTGGGAAAATGATGTGTAGGAAAATCAATGGCTTTGAAAGCTTGGTCTCCTCTTGAACAAGTTCAGGGTTTATGTAATTCTCTGGAACTGTCCTTCCCTCTTCTTATAAGTAGTTATGCAGGCACTCAGTTGAAAAGATGATGGGAGTTTTGCATCCAAAGTAGTACTTTTTTTCCTTCTGGTTTATTCAGAAAATGGTTCAATTCTTCGTGTATAAGAAAAGGTGGAAGTAAGGACAAAGTTAAAAGCTAGAGAGCCAATGGCTTCTGATAGTGACTATAGTGACTATTTGTAACAGCTCAATCCCACCATTAGCAAATATTGTCTTTTTTGGGGCTTTCCTTTTTGGACTTTCACTCAAGATTTTTAAACGGTGTCTGTTAAGGATAGGTTTTCTTTCATACCCTTACGAACAAGCTTCGTTCTCTTCCCCAACTGATGTGGGATCTCACAATCCACCCCTTTTTGGGTTCCAACGTCCTTTCTAGAACACCAACTCGTGTCCACCCTCTTCAGGGCTCAGCCTCCTCGCTGACACATCGTTTGGTGTCTGGCTCTGATACCATTTGTAACAGCCTAAACCCACTACTAACAGATATTGTTCTTTTTGGACTTTCCTTTTGGAGCTTCCCCTCAAGATTTTTAAAATGTGTCTGCTAGGGAGAAGTTTCCACACCCTTATAAAGAATGCTTCGTTCTCTTCTCCAACCGATGTAAGATCTCACAACCTTAGAATGTGTCGATCATTCATCTATATCCATATATCTCTACAAGAATATGCATGTATTGTGACATGGATCAGAAACTGCCACGTTCCATTGATTATCATCCACGTGGATAATCCAACGGTAGATGGAGAGCCCACATGGCAACCAAAGAGTTCAAAGGGAGCTGGTGCAGGTAGTTGTAGTATGAATTTGTTGCTATATTATCCCATCTCTCTATCATATTATTAATATTGAAAACTTTCAACTCCTTACCTGTTCGAAAGGAATAGTGAGAGTGATTGGGCGGTGGGAATTTAGAAAGAAAGGAAAAGAAAAAAAGAAGTATAAAAGGAATATACAAAGGCATACCCAAATGAATGACTAGTTGTAGCTGCTTTGCAAGGTGGCAACAATTTGGAATATGGCTTCAAAACTTGCATTATCTTTCCCCTCCGATGATTGCTGCCTTTAGATTTCCCTGTTGGTGTGGATCTTAATTGATGAAAGAAAACTAAGTTTTTGCCTTTTTCTATGTCAAGTCTTGTCTTTACAGATTAGAATTTGGAGGGCTTACAACTAATTAGGGATAAGTCCCCACAGTTTTGTTTCATTACTGCAAATTATTGTGTATCTAGAGACATCTATAATGGTAGCTACTCACTTGTTCTTTCTTTGGTTTAAATATTAATTTGGTCCCTTTCTTTAGTGCCTCTACTTTTTGAAAGGGTCGGCAGGGCATAGGAGTCTTGGGTCATGCATGGATTTGTCGAAATAGTAGTCTTAGGTCAGGCATGGTTTTGTCGAAATCACCTCTGTTAACCTGTTTTCTTCTATTCAAGAAGGTACTTTCAAAATGTTCATTTTAATCTATAACTTTTAGGTACTTCATTTTGATTTTGATGCGATTCTATTGGTTGTTGACTACAATGGACCTTTTGTGTGAGACCCATATCGATTGGAGAGGGTAAGAAACAATCCTTGTGGAAACATTTATCTAGTAGACGCGTTTTAAAAACAGTGAAGTTAACGGCGATACGTAATGGGCCAAAGTGGATAATATCTACTAGCGGTAGGCTTGGATAGTTACAAATGGTATTAGAACCAGACACTGGGTGGTGTGCCAGTGAGGACGTTGGCTCCCAAAAGAGTGGATTATGAGACCCATTTTGGTAGGTTGGAGAGAGGATTGAAACATTTCTTACAAGGGTCTGAAAACCTTTTAAAAGTTGAGAGGTTAACGACTATACGTAACGAGCTAAAACAGATAATATCTACTAGCGGTGGGCTTGAGCTGTTTTATTTTGAAAGTATCGATACTAAAATAAACCTAAAATTGTAAATCAACACGTTTTTTTAGTTCAATTTTTGCTTCTTTTTTAGATAATCTTGAGGCCATATTGGTATTCCTGCAATGTTCGTATCCTTGCATTTTAAAAAATAGCATGTCACGGTGTTTATATCGTGTCACATCCATATATTCAATGTGGCTTTGTCACAATTTATTGGAATCTCTGTATGGGCAAAAGGTAAGCTTTTTGTATACTAAAGGAGGTTCTTTTGTATGTTTCTATCGAGATTTTTTCAGATTTCATACGACGTCGTTTATAGATAAAACTTTTGTGGGCCATAGAAAAGGTAAAGCCCATTATCAAAGAAGGCCCATTAATATTCCAATGAAGCCGTGGAAAGAGCCCAATTTTATTGACATGCAAGTGACCCTTAAATTATAAACCCTAATAATCCAGTCCCGCCACTCCGTGTTGTGGAAAAGCCTCGTTAGGGTAGGGCAGGTATGCTTCAAACCCTAATTTGACACGAATTATTATTATTTTTTTTTTTCATAACATCCGACGACTTCGATTGTTTTCATTTCTGATTCTTTCTGTTTCATCTTCCCTTTAAGGATTTTGTACTCCTTTTGAGAAGCGACAATGGCGCCGGCGAAGAAGACTGTAAGTGTTACTCTTAACGGTTCATAAATGTTGCATTTCCAATTACTTCAGTGATAATGGTTTTGATGATCTGTGGTGTTGTAATTGCAGAAGAAGACTCATGAGAGCATTAACAACAGGCTCGCCCTTGTGATGAAGAGCGGCAAGTACACACTGGGGTACAAAACCGTTCTTCGCACTATCCGCAGTTCCAAAGGTCTTCGTCCGTTGTTTTCCCTTTCCAAGAAACCTTGTTTATTCGAATTTATATTTTATTTCCATATATATATATATTGACATTTTTCTGTTTTTCGATCTGTGAAAATACAGGAAAGCTTATTATTCTATCGAACAACTGCCCGCCTCTGCGTAAATCCGAAATTGAGTACTACGCAATGCTTGCCAAAATTGGGGTTCACCACTATAACGGAAGTAAGTATAGTAGAGCTTAAGCAGGATTTTTCTGCTTTATTGTATTTTAGAATTGCTCTCATTGCTTGTATTGCGTTTCGTTTTTCACTATTGTAGTATAAGAAATAACAGGCTGTCCTCATCTCAACTCCGTATTGGAGGTTGATTATTGTATATCTGGACAAGAACTTGCTGTGTTTGTAAATGTTGTTTGATTGTATATTTGAGTAACTCGATCGATTACGTAATGGGTGGGTGCTCATAACGGGTTTCCATGACCGGGATAAACGAATTTGATATTCAATGTGTAGTTCGTCCTTGCTAGTTTCCTGTTGATTTGCTAGCATTGTCTTCTACAGATGTTTTCATCATTGGTATATTGCTTATTGAATAAAATAGGTGGGTTGCTTCCATTGGCAGTACATGGTTCTTCTGACTCATAATATTGATGTAGGGTTTTTTTTTTTTGTGTGTGTCAAAGCACAAAACTCACCTCAATGCTCGGTTCGATCGCATCGAAGTGATAGGTGACGCCTGAGTGAAGTGAGGTGCAATGAGTAAATAAATAGTATGGAGATCATAAATTTATAAAAACATAGTCATGAAATTTCAAAGCTTTAAAAATTAATACTAAATGGTAAAAACATCCAAATGTCTAAATTATCCAATAATAATCACAAGTCATGAAGAAGTTTGATTTCCTATTTTGATTGCTGCATGAATCATGTGCCTGCCTTGGTTTTATTGCTAAGAAGAAAAAAACGAAATAGTGATAATTGAATCATGTGCCTGCCTTCAACCATGGGGAAGGTGACGCTGGGAAACCACAGGTGCAGCGTGGAAGTGCTGGATTGAAGTTGGCTTGCCCCAGCTGCTTGCAAGGCCCAAAGGCCTCAGGTTCCCTCGCCCTTAACCATAGGAGAGTGCCTGGTTTAACACTAGTTATTTCCATCCCTTTTGTCCATCTTTTGTTTCAAAAATTGTTAATAAATTAGTGTGTATGCTCGTTCAATCTGCTTTACCTTCTATGCATTTTTATATACGTTTATTAGTATTTTTTGTTTCTTCTGTCTTATATGTTATTTTTGTTATTTGGGTGTACATTTAGGTAATGTTGATCTTGGAACTGCTTGTGGCAAGTATTACCGTGTTTCCTGCCTCAGCATCATTGACCCAGGTACTACAAATTTTATTATTTGGTTTATCGAATTTAAATTTTATGTTGTTATGACGGTCTCTAATTTTCAGTTCTTGAAGTTTGTATAAACTTTTGAACAAAAACTTGATATGATCGCAGTTAGGTGTTCTTGACGGTCTTTAACTTGATACAAATTTTATTATGTGAGTGAATATTACTGCGGACAAATGTTTGAGAGAATACATGCAGTTAGGTGTCGAGTTTTGAAATATATTAAATCTTTTTGTTATATGATTAAGAAAAAAAAAAAAAAAAAAAAAAAAAAAAANTGTTCAGAATGCTACACTTCGAAAGTTGGCACTAAATAAAACCATTTGTAAGTATAGATATAAAAGAGAAATAAGTAAAACTTTCAGCTGCCTAATACTTGTTTTTTAATGATGGGTTTTACCAATTCTCCTGCTGCTCTATTCTTTTCCAGGTGATTCGGATATTATCAAATCGCTTCCAGGTGATCAGTGATTATTGTACCCTGTAGAACTTAGTTTTTTTTTTTTTTTTTTT
>NC_036650.1:5641374-5671049 GCF_002806865.2 Cucurbita pepo subsp. pepo | reverse complement strand
TTTTTTTTTTTTTTTTTGGTCGCACCTTTTTCTCTTCAGCAAATGCTAGAATTTTGCATCGATTATAATGTCCTCAGAATAGCTTCCTACTTTCTTCATTAAAAAAATTTATGTTGATAACTTGATTTTGTCAATGTCCTTGAGGTTTTATTTTGTCAATGTCCTCGAGGTTCTATTACTATATCTAAAACAATTATGAATTCAGAATGTCTTTGCCTTTTGTATTAGCAAGGCATTTACGTTTTGAATTACAAGGCTTTTTTAGTTTAGCAATGTGGAGTAAGAATCAAACATTTGATCAGCTGCCAGGGTAAGCCTGAGGAGTTGTTCGACGTCATAGCTTGGTGATATCATTTATTTCTCATTATGTTGATTTTTTATTCTAAAAATTTTGAATTCAATACTTTCTGAAACTTCTGGAGTGAATCAATTTAGTTTTCCAAAGATCTTGTTACAAAAATGGATGATTTTTACATGTTTTCGAAACTTCTATGTTTGAATTTGGTGGGTAAGAGTGATTTTTTATATATCTTTCCTAGTTCTTTTAGATTTTCCTAACAATTTTCCTTTGGATTGTGATGAATTCTTCGAAGAAGATTATGATATTATTTAGATAATTTTGAGTTAGTTATATTTATTTCTATGAATACAAGAGTATTGCTTTGCTTTGAAGCTCTCCTTGAATCAAATCCTCATTGGATATTTGTTTTCTTGAGTTTCTTCTTATCCCTTTTTTTAATTTTCTTTTTATTTTTTGAAAATGCTAAAAAAGAAAACCGAACGAGAAAAAACGCGGCAAATATGAAAAAGAAAATAATTAAAAATAACTGATTTCAAGTTGCGTGTCTCCTTGATAACCACCGCGGAAGAAACGTCGCCATTTTATCTTTCACTCAAATTCACCCTGAGATATATAGAGAGAGCGATGTTGAAGAAGAGGCGGAGATCAAAGGCCGTTTCGGAGTTCTGGAAGCTCTCCATTGCCGCCGATGACTTCCACCTTCCATCCTCGCCGTCGTGTAAGTTTTTCCTTGCCTTCTAACTTTCTTTTCAATTGTTTTTGAGATATCACTCTGTCCACACACGAACTTGTTTCGAATTCCACTCTCCCTTTCGATTCATTCAAGATTTCTGCATAATATCTATTCATCCCGCGATTAACTCCTTAGACTTCGACTACCTAATCGGATAATCATCATACAGATTCGAAAAGATTAAAAAAGAAGAAAAATCCTAACGGATCCACTGCTTCGTGTTGAATTTCGAGTATCTTCTTCCTTTGGCGACAGATGTCTCCCCTTTTTATTCATCTCGCTTCGCTTTTTTTCTGCGATCAACTTCTTTTTCAAATAAAGAATCATTCGCTTAAAATCTTTTTTTATTATCCTTTGGACAAGACAAAACTAGGAATTTAAAGTTCAACTTCCCCGTCGTCTAGATCTCCTTCAATGGAGGATGAATTTCAGGTTGCAGTTGGAAATTTGGTACTTCAAAATTAATGGCAAGCATAAGGCGTTGTGAATTGCGCGCGGGCGTGAGTTGTATTGTTTGTGCGACATTGAAGCAAATACGTGGTGCAATTTTGTAGCCCACGTACGCTTCCAAATGTTGAAAAACTAGCCTCAACTCTCTTTCGAAGTGTCCTGAGTACCAAAAATCCTCAAATTCCTGTTTATTGCATTTTTACTATGCTTTTCAACTTATTTCACTCACTCCCCCCCTCTTTTGGGCTCGCATTTAAAAAATTTCAAGCGATCCGTTTCTTCATATAAACCGGAGAGCCCTTCCTTTGTTACTATATATATATACCCCCATTTCTCCACTTCTTCACAACACATCCCCATTCCTTCCATCACTCCTCCCCCTCCTCTCTCTCTCTCTCTCTCTCTGTTGATTGAAAATTTGAAATCCCCCATCTGAACAATTCACTATGCAGAGCAATAAGGTATCCTCCCTTGTCCCTAGCGATATCAACAGCGATGATTACATAGGCGTGGAGAGTTGTGTCGATTTAAAAGACCACGACACGGCAGTCGACACAACTCCCCTGGCGAGCTTCCCCGAGGGAGGAAATAGCAAGAGGGACATCAAAACGTCGTGGATGGGGAGAAAAGATCAGAAAAACTATCCCCCACCAATCCCGTTATTGGTTCGCACTGAGAATCTGGCTTCCCACATACCATGGGTAATGAAACGGCAGTACACAGGCGATGGACGGCTCATACTGACAGAGGAGAAAGTGAAACACCACGAGTTCTTCCGTGCCCACAGATCCGATGGACGCCTGATGCTACAGCTGGTGACCATGGACGACCAGGACTTGGATGAGGAGGACGATGAGGAGGTGGAGGAGGAAAGCACGGAGGCGGGAGGGAGTGAAGGGGGAAAATGGTGTAAGTATGAGAACGTAAGAGACAGAGATGCAGCGTTTATGTTCGGAGTGGAAGTGTCTGCAGGAAGCTTGAGGAGTGTTCGAGGGTAAGGAAATGTGTCAGCAGCAGCAGCACAGCCAGCAGCAGCCTAGAGAAAAGGATTTTAGTTGAAGCGAAATAGTTATGGTGTGTTTGGGAGTTTAGGTCCGGTTTTTAGAGTGTTAGTTAGTTTGGTTCTCCTATAAAATAAAGTAACAATAATATGAAGGGCAGAGAGATATCAATTTCCAAATTAAAGACCCCATTTTTTGGTTTTCTCCATCTCTGATTTGGTTGAAAGGGATGAGTCAATTCATCAGAGCATTGGGTACAGCTATCTATCTATATCCATCCATCCATCCATCCATCCATCCCAGATTGTCAGTCCTTCCTTATCATTGGCCTCATTAACCATTCAAAATCCATTGAACATTAAAAAAAAAAAAAATTAGTAAAGAATTAAAGAGTCAAACATATAGATTTTAATATATGAGGTGGAAATGAGAGGGAGATGAACAAAGTGTGTAGTATAACGAGGAAACAGACAGGAATAGAGCTGTCGCATAACCAGAAATATCTGCAGAGTGAAAGGAGATAATTATTTATTTATTTATTTGAATGATTATATAAATATATTACAACCGTTTCATTGGAAACAAGATGAAAGTAGCGGTGGAAAATTTGACACACCAACTTCTTTTCTCTCCAAAACTAACCAACTTCCTTTTCTCCCTTAATTAATGTCATAATTTTCGGAATGCCACCCAAATTATCATTTAAGTGTTTTTAATTATTATTATTGTTTTTATTAAAAATAATAATTTTAATTTAAGAAGGTTTAAATCTGAAAATGAGAAAAAAAAAAAAAAAATTGGAAAATGGAAGTGGGCCCGGAATATTGAGTTTGAATGCTGCATGGGAACAAAATATGAGTTGTACTGTACACTAAAACCCAACCGCATGCTTCGCTTTTTCACAACGTGTAAACCTTTTGTTTATTATCATTATTTTTTTGTTTTAAAAAAAAAAATAATAATAATAAAGGTTTTATATATCACCAAATTTTCATTTTAGTCCATATTTTTAAAAATAAAATAAATAGCAAACAGAGTGTGAATAATCTGTTTACAAGTGGGTAATTAAAGTTATTTTTATAATTACTTTAACCGCTTAAAAACCTTGTCGAGTGAAGGTGAAGGTGGAGGTATATTTTTAGAGATTTTTGTTACTCATTTCATTCCCGCCATGGCTAGGGTTTGGGAGGGAAAAAGAAAACCCTGTTTCCAATAAAAACGAACCAAACAATCCGCCATGGATTATTTCTCCAGCAAACGCTACTTGTTTGGCAAGGTTAAGATAATCGTTTCATCGTTCTTTGGCTTCCTTCTCCACGCATCCAGTTTTAGGTTCCCCATGCAAATGCCAATTCAAAAGCAAGGTCCAGTTGTCGAAGCAGTACGGTTTTCTATTTCTGGACTCAAGGCGCTAATTTCTTCTGAAGAAGAACATCAGGAAGTTGGACAAGAAAAGGAAGATCGCGTCATTCGCAGTTTTGGAATCGGCATTATTAGCTCAAAGCTGTTGACTCCTTCTTCTTCTTCTTCTTCTTCTTCTTCTTCTTCTTCCTCTTCTTCTTCGATTGGATCTTGTAATTTGTTAATGGACGATTTGATTGGGACTGAGAGCGGTGTTTCCTTGACTGAGAATACAGAGGAAACCGAAGAGAAATTAACTCACGCCTATTTCGATCGTCCTCGTAATTGCAACAATCTCCACGGTTTTACCGAGCAAAATCAGCGATGTGTGCCGAAAAAGCAGTTTCCNTCTTCTTCTTCTTCTTCTTCTTCTTCTTCCTCTTCTTCTTCGATTGGATCTTGTAATTTGTTAATGGACGATTTGATTGGGACTGAGAGCGGTGTTTCCTTGACTGAGAATACAGAGGAAACCGAAGAGAAATTAACTCACGCCTATTTCGATCGTCCTCGTAATTGCAACAATCTCCACGGTTTTACCGAGCAAAATCAGCGATGTGTGCCGAAAAAGCAGTTTCCACCGCCAATTCCTTCTCTAGCTACACAGGCAGGGCAACGAACCCGGTCGCCATGGATTTTAACAAGATATTACTCCGATAGAAGGTTGATTTTGAAACTCGAAAGAGTCAGGAATCATCAGTCCATGGAATCGCACCGCGAAAATGGCCGTCTCATTCTCAATCTCGTACCGTCACCAGTACCGGGCGTCCATAATCAGGATCTCCAGTTCATCGAAGAGGACGAAGGAAATGAGGAGATCGACTCGATTGAAACCGAAGGGGAAGAAGATTGTACAGTTCCTGAAATTTCTTCCGAGAGTTTTACATACGGCGGCGAGGGCGTCGACGGCGGAGTTTTTTGTGATCGGAAACTGTTTTGTGGTGTAAATGGGAATTTAGAAGAACGACATGTCGTCCACGGACATTTCGATTCGACTCCTCTTCGTCCGATAGGTACAGTTATGTGATTTAGTAAAAGATGAGCGATCGCGATCTTTTTAAGTCTTTTTTCGACGTTTTTATTTTTCTTTTAATTTTCAGNATTTAGTAAAAGATGAGCGATCGCGATCTTTTTAAGTCTTTTTTCGACGTTTTTATTTTTCTTTTAATTTTCAGTTTAACCAATAGAATTATTTCGGCTTTAATTTTTTTTAGCTAATTTTATTTTCAATTTAGTTTCTTGTATACATTTTATTTTTTATTTTTTTAATTTTCTCTCCATTAGAAAATATTAGAACTGCTTGATGAAAAACCTACCTGGGCATAATAGAATTTACAGAAATTTAGAGTTGGAAAAAAAATGCCATCAAAGAAAAACTCAATATTATTCTCTGATTACCATAATTATTTACCCACCAAAATAAATGGACGCAATTGACAAAATATAAAAATTAAAAATGTAATTTAACCTAATCTTGTAATACATTATTATCATAAATCACTTTCTAAATAGAAATTAAAATAACAAAAGTCCACTTTATCTTTGGGCCTAATGGGCCTGCCAAAATAACATTGCAGTGGTATCTCTGAGCCCAATAAGCCCACAAATGAAATGAAGTGTTGAAGGCAATCTAGCCCGTTTGTGACTCCCCCATCCATGGGCTAGGCCCACTAAGAAGATGGGAGAAAAGTGACATGGTTTCATTGCTTTCTCTTGGAAGGTATTTTTCATTTACTGTACAGAAAAAAAAATTACATTTAAATATAAGAGAAGATCTATACTTGATAATACTCTCTACCCACTGGTGAATGAATAGTTGCAGAAGCTTTCTTCTTATTTACACAAAACTGTTGCATTTTCACTTGTGCAGATGACTCTACGCTCGTAGCGGTTCGGTCCCTGGAGATGGTATTGTCTGTCGACATCGTTCTTGGAGCTATGATGCAGAAGGTCAAAGATGAGGCCTTTGTTGTCATATTTGACCTGAAATATAATTTCAACAACTTGTGAAAGAGACCACTCTAGGAAGCCAAGAAGCTATGAAGGAGACTGCTCCCCCCGGGATGACCACGAGGGTCGATTATTGGCGTTTAGGAGTTTCCTGGATGCTCGGACGTTCTTGACAGTCATCATGAGCTTTTGTCTCTCCCCTTCAACCTCTGCAAACTGAAGGCTTAATTGTGAGTAACGGTCATGCATCTCTCTCAGTTCAGTTTCTACAGTTGTGTACTTTCCCTTTAGATCTAACATGTCTTTGATTAGCTCGTTGATGTCGCTAAAGCTTCGGAATATCGCTTCTTCGTCGCTGTGTTGCTTCAAGAAAGAACTGGACAACAGACCAAATTTTTTGTTGAAACCATTAGAATAGTTCAACTTCAAACAATCTAAACAATTGGCCATGGTTGTACTGGGTGATGTACCTTTGAAAATGCGAGCTTGGTTTCTTTTTTGCCTGCAACGCTTCGGCAAGCTCGATTTCTAAAGCTAGTACCCTTTCTAATGAATTGCCACCGCTCGAAAATTCCTTGAACAAGGGGAATATCCTTCCTAGTTCTTCATTCACCTGAAAAAATAAGCACACGTGTAAACGTGTTGAACGTGTTGATTTACACATCGAAAGTTGATAAATTTATGGACTACCTTGTGTAACTGCATCAGTTGATGTTCTAAACCAGGAAACTCGGACTCAGAAGGACGATCTTCATGCGCAAGCGAGTTTTCGTTTTTCAATCTTTCCAACTGCAAGCAGAATGCAAGAGATGAATATAAACAACATCCGAAAATGAACGTGTTTGAGTTCATATCTCAGTTTCTCCCTACTAACAGTTCAGGCGCTATTAAACTAAACAGATACGACAAGTCGAATGGAGAAGCATCGATTTTCTTTCTCCAACATGGCTTACTAACCTCCTCATTTAGATGGTCCATGCTAAATTTCAAGCTTTGAGCTCTGAAGTTATCATTTACCAGACCCAAATGCTTCGTCTCCTCATATCGCGAGTCCTCTTGATTCTCAGGAGAGATATCTTGAAGTTGATCGACACTTCTCGACACCATAACATCCTGCCATTGACACGAAAATTAGAGTGGTGGTAAGAGTTGCATAATAACAGTCATTTCAGACAATCAGTTTATGTCGAGAAACAAAGCAAAGCACGGTCGATTCGACAATGACATCATATACCTGCTCGGGTTGCCCTCGACCATTAAGGAAAGCATGTGAATCATTGGTCTCATTAGCTGAAACTGATCTTATGCATTCAACTTCTTCACAAGGAGCTGCATTATCTTGGTGTGTGCATTTTCCATCACTGCCTTCCTTGTGCAGGCTTGTCTGAAACTTGTAACTCTCCAGTAAATCTTTCATTAAGTTCAGTTCCATTGAAAATTTTAGTTTATCATCATTACATTTCTTTAAAGAAGCTTCAAGTTCTTGTTTTTCTTCCTTGCAGCATTCAAGACTGATAGCAGAGCATTCTTTTTCGGCCTTCATCAAATCATACGCCTTCTCGACTTCCCGCTTTTTCGAGAGAGCTTCATTCAAGTAACCTTCCAACTCCAAGATCTTCTTTCCCAGTTCTTCATTTCTTTTTATATGAGAAACTTCAGATTTTTTCCTATTTTCAACTTCATTGATTGCATCTTGTAATTTCCACAGCATTTCCTCACTGTGTTTCTTGGACACAGAGAGCTGATGCTTCAATTCCTGCACCCTTGTTTCATATTGTTCTTTAATAAACGCAATTCTGAGAGACTCTTGCATGGCGTTCGACGGTCCGTCGTTCTCTTTCTTTTCACGAAGTTGGAGGCACTCCGCATCGGCCTTGTCTTTCATCTCCTTCAAGTGAGTAGACAGGTTTTTGAACTCTTCTGTTTTCAATATTTGTTCAGAAAGCTTCTGGGTTAGATCATTACACTTATTTTGCAAGATTACCATCTGATCGCTCATACCTTGGAGCAAGATCACATGAGCATGCTGTTCATCCAATTTCGACCGGACAACCAACAAACTTACTTCCAATTCTTCCTTACAAAGCAACAAATCATCAATCTTTGTTTCACAAGTCCTCAACATTTTCCCTAGTTTTTCAATCTCTTGAGCATGATTACTTCTATCAGCATCAGCTGTAACCTCCAAAAGTTTAGCCCGATTTTGTAATTCCTCGGACTGAGCTGTTAGTTTTTCGTTTCCATCAAGAAGCGCTTTGTTTTCCGAAGCAAAGGCATCCAACTCCGTTTTTAGGGAGTCGAGATTCATCGACAATCTAGCATTCTCTTCAGCTTGGAGTGCTTCATTGACCATACAATGATTAAGAGCAGTCTCTACACTGAGATACTTTTCCTTGAGAGCAAAAAGGTCTCTTTCTGATAACAGATATTTCTGGGAAAGAATTTCAAGCTGTTCATGATACTGAGATCTTGTGAAAACTAAGCTAATATCTGCAGCTATTGAAAATTCATGCATTTCAGACAGTTGACTTTCTAAACAAACCAAGGAAGAATTCTCTTGGTCAAGATGCTTAAGAAGTTCCTCGGACTGTAGTAAATGTTTGTCGACTCTTGATTTCTCTGACTCAAGCTCTAATATCGATTGCTTGAGACTTCCAACTTCGGACTTCATTTTCTCGAAATCTAGCAACTTGCAACTCTTCTCATTTAGTTGCTCATCAAGATCTTTAATTCTTTTCTCTAAACTATCTCTGAAACTTTTCTCGATCGTTAATTCATCAGACAATGATTTCGATTCATTTTTTGAACGATCCATCTCCAACTTAAGCTTCATTGATGACTCAAGTAGAGCTTTTTTCTCCTTTGTTAACACCTCGATGGTTAACTTACAATTTTCGAGTTCTTCATCTACCAACCTCAGTGCCACCAGTTCATTTTCAAGGCCATTGTTTTTAGATATCAGTTGTTGCAGTTCATCCTCCACACGATCGAGAACAGACAGAAGTTCTTTATGCTGCTCGGTAAATTTATCTCCAGCTTCATTTCTGTTGATATTTTCAGAAACAGTTTCGATTGCAACGTTGCACGTTGCAATCAATTCATTGGCCTTATCAAATCTGCTGACCATATCTTGTTTTGCACGTTCGAAATTCTCTTTCATGATCAGATTCTCTGATGCTGCTCTGCTTAAGGAGTTTCGAGCCGTATCTCTTTCTTCCATCAAATGTTTGTTCTCATTCATGAGCTGAAGAACTTTCTTGCATGCATCAAGATGGAGATTTTCAAATTGCAAGACCAAGCCTGCTAAGCTGTTTGGCTCCAAGTTTTCATAAACAGAATCACTTACGGAAAAGAGATCGTTCGAGTTTTTGTTATGGGAAGCCAACAAATTATTCAACTTATCATAAGAAAAATCAACAGTATCACGCAGATCCGCCCTCACCGAAACCAGGCAGTCAAATTCAGCTCGAAGAGCTTTCAATTCTTCGTGCAAAGACGAAACCTCATTACAAAGATTTTTGTTTTCAATGCTTTCCTTCATCATTGAATTTTCTAGCTCTAACTTCTCCAAAAGACAGGATTGATACTTCTCCTCAAAACTTCTATATTCTGTCACTAACGCTTCACATTCTGTTACTTTCTTGGTAAGAACGGAATTTTCACGAGTAACATTCAATAAACTTTCTTCTAAAGTTTCAGTTTTCGATCCCATTTCGTTGTACTTCGAAACAATTGCAGTCTTATGTTCCTTTAGAGATCGGATTTCTTCCAATGAAGCTTGCAGTTCAAGAAACAATAATTCCTTGGACTTGGTTGATAGTTCCAGCTGCTGACTGATCTCATCCATTCTCTCTTTCATAAGTTTGAAACCAGTATTTGCTTCAAACAAAGTTTCTTGCAGCGTCTTCGAAAATACGTCCAGGTATATGTTAACCAAATGCACTTCAAAGACTTCATCTTCAACCTTTTGATACAACCCTTCCTGCAAGTAGAGAGATCTTTTCAAGTCCTCAGAGAAAATACCTCCACTTAAATGATATTTCTTTACCCCTGCTTCATGATTTTGACACGGCAAGAGTTTGTCATTAGAAAATTCCTTCAATTCGATTTTCGGGTTCCAACCTATTTCAGAGAATTCCTGACTGCTTGGAAGTAAAGAACCAGTAACTGCATGCTTAATGAGGTTCTCATTCGTCTCGAACATGGACATGACCTGGCCAGATAGTAGATCAAGGTCCTTCTGTAGCTGGTTTGCGGCAATCGAGTAATTTAAGCGTGCCCTTTTCATAGCTGTCTCGGCACAAGTAGCCCTCCTTTCAAGTTCCTTATTGATGGAATCCAAACTCTTCTTCTCTTCAGCAAACTTCATTAAATGGTTACTCATTTCGTGATGCAGTGCTTCGATCTCATCCTTCGAAGCCGTGATAGTATATATACATGTTGCATGCTCATTTCTGAGATTCTGCAGCTCTCCAATCATCTGTCTCTGATTTTCCTCAAGTTCATGAATAAAAGCTTCATAGTAGCATTCCATCTGGTCCATTTTCTGTGCAAGACTCACCTGTTTTGCTTTTGACTCGTCCAACTCCCTTAGAAGTTCAAAAATTTTCCCTTTCATTGAACTGAAGGCGTCTATAGAATTGGGTTCGTAGGACATCAGACCTGGTATAAGACAATGAAGCATGCTATCAGTATGGTAAATGTCTGAATCGAACCCAGTTCCCGATGCTAATATCTGACTAGTTGGTGAGGTCAATTTACTGATCTCATTTTGGTTCGCTTTGACGCTCGAAATTTCCTGTTCCATTCGTTCTCTGAAATCTTGTAAAAAGCAGAGTAAAGCCTCCAAGTCAGCTAGAAGAAACCGAACGTCTCTATCTTGACATCCAAAGTGAACCTTGTTTAGCAGATCTCTAATCTTTTCCTCCATTGTTAAGAGACCCTTTAAATATTGTGGCTCCAACTTTTGTCGGACGTGATCCTGGTCGGTCTCTATGATTTCTTTTCTAGATTCTGATAGACTTGATTGCAAATTTTTTAACCTCTCAAGCTCATCTCTAAATTTTAAACACTCAGATTTCAATACTGAAACTTCTTCTGTCAGTTCTTTACCTGAAGCAGCCTCAGTAGCAAGCTGCCAAGCAATTTTCTGCGTTTCGACACCCATTTCATCAACATGACTTTGCAAAGAGCTTACCTCTAGCTTCAGCCCAGCAATTGAGGACTCGGCTACTTCCAAGCTTTCTCTAAGTCTGTTGTTTTCTTTATATGCAGTAGCCAGTTCACCATGAGCAGCAAAGTCAGAACCCCAGTTATGAGCCCAATTATTGGACCCCTGCACTGAATATTGATGATCAACCTGGTATCCTTTCTCTGACCCAGGACTTTGGCCAATAGAAAGTCCACCTAGATCACCAGATACTGTGCTCTTTATGCTGTCAACTTCATGCACATCATGTTTCTCAGCATATAAACTTTCTGAAGTATTGGAAGAGACGTCAAAGCCAGTTGCTGAATCTGCATACTCTTCTTTTTGCCCAACCTCATCTTCAAGTAAAGGGAGTTCATTACACACTTCTTTGGACCTGATTCTTGCATTGACCTATATCAGCCGAGGTGGAAGCAGGATGGGAGGCACAGGGGAGAAAAGTTTTTGTAAGTAGCAGAACAATTTCACTGAAATTTGAAATATACATACAGGCAAGCCCAAGCTAAAGGAGAAGAACACAAAAACAACAGGAGATGAGAAAAGTTCTTTGGTCTCCCTCAATTTCTATCTCTTAATAGTAATGTACGAGCAGCAAACGTCATCTAATGAAAGATAACCAACAAGTCCCTTTTCAGTTTATTAAATGTTATATTTCCATCATTCTTCATTTCCACAGTTAGGGTTGTTCTTCCTATAAACCGATTTAATATCATAAGGATCTCTTTGAAATAGCCCAAGTACAAATATTTTTGTGGTTAACCCCAGAAGATAATAACTACAAAAGACCATAGGCCATGATTTTATATTCCAAAACAACATAATTAAGTAAACAAATGATAAGAAAACCTTATTTGAATGATTATTCACTGAATCATCGGTTAGTGACACTTTTCCACTAGGAGATTCACCATGACTATTTTGATCGGAGAATGTCTGCAGCCCCCTCTCTCTGAGCTCCCTTTGCTGCTCAAACTCCCTAAAAAGAATGATATAAATGTTAACAGGATATAGGACAGATTATGAAAGTTTCATTTTTAGTAGTACCTGAAACCGGTTTTAGACGTAAGCAGCTGTACAGTAACCTGCAATTGAATATGATTGAACAATATGTTACATTTGAATTATAAATTAGGCCAACGCAAATATGGAAAACAAATGAGAAAGAGATAGAATATGGACGAGAGCTTTGAGCTCCATGTTAGGAATGTCGAGCCTTTCCAAATTCTTACATGTAAAATAGTTCCAGATTCACATCCATTAAGAGGCAAATCAGCAGCTGAAGGCTTCAACGCATCAGCATAGTCAGCAAGATTGATGTTGGCCTCCCCAAGGATGCTTGAACGAGATGAGCCCTAGAATTATTGGGATTTGGCCCAAAAATAGGTTAGAGAAATTGTTTAGAAACTGCTAGAGAAGTTCAAAAACAAATTGAGAAGAGAAAATGAAAAAGAATTGATAGGAATACTACCATGGCCACCACGAGTTTATAGAGCTTATCATCATATTTCTTTGTTCTAGTGTCTTGAAGAAGTCTAGCTGTTTCATAGATAGGATCAGCCCATTTGCAAGCTCCATTTCTCACGTTTGCTTTAGTTGTCTTTGCTGTTGCCTTCCCAGAATCAGCAGGAAAAAAAGATATAAACAGTTTGTCCCATCCCAATTGTGGAATCTGGATCGAGCAGGAGACAACAATATTCAGTCGTTGCATAAAAAGATTGTTTGCATTTTCCGTATGCAAAACCCATGTCAAAATAAAAGTAAACTGTATTACTAGTAAGTTGAGAACTCCAGACAATGAAGAAAGAAAGAGAAGTAAAAGAGATTTCAAATGAAAGAGTTTAAGCTTCAGTGACTTGGAGAATCATACCGGAAATGCAGGGTTTTTTTTTTTTTTTTTGGAACAAGAAACAAACTACTGGAAATGCAGGCATAAAACCAAATAATGCAATGAACTTCAGGAATCCATATTCTTAACAAATACCCGCATGCCTACCACCACAGTCGGAAAGGATTGTTGGGAGGGGGTCCCACTTTGGCTAACTAAGAGGATGATCGTGGGTTTATAAGTAAGGAATACATCTTCATTGGTATGAGACCTTTTGGGAAAAACCAAAAGCAAAGCCATGAGAGTTTATGCTCAAAGTGAACAATATCATATCATTGTGGAGGTTGTGGGTTCTAACATGGTATCAGAATCATGCCTTTAACTTAGTCATGTCAATAGAATCCTCAAATGTCGAACAAAGAAGTTGTGAGCCTCGAAGCTGTAGTCAAAAGTGACTCAAGTATCGAACAAAGAGTATACTTTGTTCGAGGACTCCAAAGAAGGAGTTGAGCCTCAATTAAGGTGAGGTTGTGCGAGAGCTCCATAGGCCTCAAGGGAGGCTATATGGTGTACTTTGTTCGAGGGGAGGATTCTTGAGGATTCTTGGGAGGGAGTCCCACATTAACTAACTAAGAGGATGATTATAGGTTTATAAGTAAGGAATACATCTCCGTTGGTATGAGACCTTCTGGGGAAACCAAAAGCAAAGCCATGAGAGTTTATGCTCAAAGTGGACAATATCATACCATTGTGGAGATCGTGGTTTCTCACAATATCATCTCGCGAATCACCACATACCTGAAAAACATGTTGTCTTTTGTTTTTTCCATAAACATATAACACAATTTTACTTGGTCATACCCACTCTACAAGAGCTGAGCTCCTAAAGATTATAGTTTATATGCATGATTGACATCACTAATTGAAAATCGAATATTAGCATCCTCATTCTTTTATATTTTATATGTTTCGTCTATACATGAGAAATATGTTTGGTCTCGTCGTGACGCAAACAATATCAAAATAGAAAGCACGGGAGACCTAGAAAGGAAAGAGAGGTAAATATGGATGATGTCCGCTAATGAAATAGGTTGACTTACATGTGTGGCATAAAACTGAAGCCTGAAGACCACCTTTACTTTTGTCTTCTCAAGCTTCCACTTAGCAATCCTTGACATTTCTATGTAATATCGCAATCATCCACTGCACAAGATTCCATTTCAACAATAGCTTAGTCTTATTCTTTCTGACATAAGTATAAAATTTAATTTGAATAAAACTAAATTCTCAATGTTGTTAAATCCAAAACTAGTGATTTTCTGTGAACTAATCAGGAAAGTTATGACATTGTTATCTTCATAAGCAGCCTTTTGGAATTAACATAATACATGAGGAAAACTCTCAATGTCTGGAAAAGGCTTGAATCATCATCACTTTCAAGGAGCAACATTTAACATTCTGAACACGGGGAAGGAAAGTGACAATTTAAAATTCAACAAGACGGCAGAACAACTCATTGGATAAGCTGTCAAAAGCCTAAGGTACTAAATAATGTAGGCAATGTTGAGTCCCACATCGGCTAATTAATGGGATGATCATGGGTTTATAAGTAAGGAATACATCTCCATTAGTACGAGCCCTTTTGGGAAATCCAAAAGCAAAGCCATGAGAGCTTATGCTCAAAGTGAACAATATCATACCATTGTGGAGGGTCGTGACTCCTAATGGTATGACTGGTATAAGAGTCATGTCATTAACTTAGTCATGTCAATAAAATCCTCAAATGTCGAACAAAGAAGTTGTGAGCCTCGAAGGTGTAGTCAAAAAGTGACTAGAGTGTCGAACAAAGGGTGTACTTTGTTTGAGGGCTCCAGAGTAAAGAGTTGAACCTCAATTAAAGAAAGGCTGTTCGAGGGCTCCATAGGCCTCAGGGGAGGCTCTATGGTATACTTTGTTCGAGGGGAGGATTGTTGAGAATTGTTGGTGGGAGACCCACCTACAATAGTATAAGGGACAATATCATAGTGGACAATATTATACCATTGTAGAAGATCGTGATTCCTAACATACAATACATTAGTTTTCCATCACCACTATCAAATCAAGGAGCTTGTCAGATTATATATATAATTTGAGCAGTTTGAGCAGAAAAAACAGCAGGTCCCATGGAGTCCACTGATACAACTTAAACGTTGAAGTCTAGAAAAGAATGTGCATTCAGAAAGGGATTGGAAGTACATGCAGAGGAGACTCAAAAAATTGGATAATGCTGAACAATATAACTCATCAATATTGATAAATTCGAACTTATTTGATGAAAATTATCAATCCCAATGCACATAATCAGATTCTTGGGTCAACAATTCCAGCAGGGAGACAAGATACCTAAACTGGAAATTGAAATTTACAGTAGGACTGTTTGTAGATTACATCAAAAGGACAAACCAACAACATTGAGAACAGCAGTGGAAGAAATTAGATGACAACAACGTTATTAGGTTAGGGAGAAACAAGCACACAAAAAACAGAACATCCGAACTTTAAAAGCAAAATTTGACCAAGAAATGGAGAAAAACACTAGAGATTCAGCTCAATCATCTTCAACCCAGATTACATGTTGTTTCTAAAACACAATTCAATTGCTCTCCCATGGACTTGAGTTCAATGGCTACTGGGAGGACTGGACCGTTAATCAGGAATTCAAAAGGTAAAACAAGAAGAATAAAACAGCATAAAAGAAAGGAGAAGGGGAAAAGCGAAAGATTACAGAAACAGATGACAATTCTAACACATACCTTCTTGGAGGAGACATAAATTCGTCAGAAACGCCAAATTTTACGAACAAAATTCAAAACACCCAGTAGAAAACCCCTGGATCGGACAAGGCCTTGATCTTGAAAACTGCCCCATTCAAAAAAATGCCGCTCGGGCACTGAAATCCAGAACAAGAAGACTGACAAGAACAGAGGGAAAGACAGATTCCCAAACCATCTGTCCAACCAAATCTGGAAAAAGAAAAAGGAAAATGCAGTGTAAGTAACAAGAAGAGAGAGTTTAAACTCAATAGAGGCTAAAGGAAACACTTCATTTCTCTTCAATGAAACGTCACCAGAAACCCCACCAGAAGGAGAAGACCCAGATGCCAAAAATTCCAACACGAAATGTTAGAAAATTACAGAGTGGAGAAAACGCCAAATGCAGAAAAAGAGGTAACACGAATAGGATTAAATACTGATTAGTTAACATTATTAGCACATTTGGAAACTTAAATTAATTGGGGTTAGTAAGGAAATGTTCATGGATACCTCGACTAAGGTGCGGATCTGCAAGTGCTTCGGTTGGAAGAAAGAACAGGGGGAATCTTCAGTGACGCAGAAGAAAGAGAGAAATTGGGGTCCTCCTATGCTTGGAGTCGGCTCTCAGTGTTCGTCAGGAGAAGAAAAATGGAGAAAGGGATGGCGACGGCGGCGGTGGAGGCGTAGATGAGCAGTAAAAAGAATGTAAAAGTGGAATTAAAAGCCATTAATAAGGTGAGAAGGAGCTAAGATTTCAGCTAAAAAATCAGCCTCAGGAACCCGCCAAAACCCTCTGATTGCCTGTCCTCCAATTAGTTATTTTCATAATCACCCTTTTCCAATTCCTTCATTTACGGATATGCCCTTCTATTTTCACTTAATTCCTCTCATTGCCCTTTATTTGTACCTCTAATTTTAAATATTAATATATTAAAAAAAAAAAAAGTGTAAAATAATAGGTATTATTAAATACCAAATTACCTATTTACCCTTTTATTTTAATGTAATTAGTTTTGTTTTATTAATTAAAGTCAAAACAAACAAACTTCCAATTAATGTTATTTTTTATTTTAACTTTCCCTCTCATTTTAAGTTACTAACAACCATCCTTCTATTGTAGCCTTTTACCTACAAATTTACTCCTTTTTTTTTTACCTATTAAATAGTTTATTTTAAAAAATTATTATAAATATACTAAATAAAAAATAAAAAAATTAGAATTTTATTAGACACACATTTTTAATTCATTTTAAATTCATATCTTATTAAATAATAATTGGGTGATATTTTCATGATGGCATTTTGAATAAATTTTATTTCAAAACAAAAGGCAAAGAAAAGGATAATTCCTTTTGAAAAAAATAAAATAAAAAAAATGCATGATGAGTGGGGATGAAAACCAGAGGAAAAGCATAATTCCTTTTTATACATCTTTTTTGAAAATTAATCTAACCGCAATGTTGAGGATTATTGGGGGTGCGTCTCACATGAGTTAATTTACATGAGTTAATTTGGGAAGAATACTCTTTATTGATACGAAGCCTTTTTAGAAGTCTAAAGCAAAGCTACGTGAACTTATGTTCAAAGTAGACAATATCATACCACGAAAGAGAGTCGTGATTCTTAAAATCAAATCCAAATTTACTATCAAATGTTTTGAAATAATGTCGAATTTATAATAATAATAATAAAGTAAAAGGAATTGAAATTAAATATTAAAAATGCAATATTTATGTGAGAGTTGGTGGAGAATTAAATGCAGGCAAAGGAGCGGAGAAGAGTTTTGGTATATAATTGATTGCACCAAAATGGGGTGCACCATGGGTCCCACCTGCACATGGCCTCCCCTATGCGATGTCGTTTCGTTTCTCCAATCACAATTTTTCTTTTTGTAATTATATAATGAGTGGAAATCAATATCTTTTTCTCACGTGATCTCACGTGCACTCCGCGCTTGTCCACATTTCTCTAATTACTTTAAAAAAATATATTGATAAAAATATAATCAATTTTGATTGAATTAAAATATATATATAATAAATTATGATATTACAAAATAATAATTAATTGATATCATTTACTCACATTAAAAAAATAGTTAGAACGTGAAATATAACTTTATGTAATCCATTATTACTTTTTTTTTTAAATATGATTAACGAAACTTAACCCATGATTAGCCACGTATATAATTTGGAGGGGAAACTGGGAATGTCCACGTCATCATCATTTCTTTTCTATTTGGTGGGGTAGCATAGGAGGTGGGGCCCATTTCTTGCATTATTTTTTCTTTATTTTACACCATTTTTCTTAATGAAAACTTTCCATTCACGTTAGCTTATCTTTTAAATAAATAAATAAATAAAATTGAATATTTGAAACTTTCTATATATTTTATTTTGTTTAAAATTTTTAACCATTATCTATTTATTGTCGTGGGCCACTGTACTCACAACACCAATGAACAGAATTACACAGGACACCAAGATATTTACGCGGTTCACACAGGGACACCTAGATATTTAGGTGGTTCGGAAGGAAGAAGTTACCCTACATCCACAGGTAACAACCAATCACTAATCAAACGAATTACCTTACATCCACGAGTAACAACCAATCACTAATCAAACGAATTACACAGAGACACCAAGATATTTACGTGGTTCGGAGAGAAGAAGTTCCCCTACATCCACCGGTAGCAACCAATCACTAATCACTAATAAAACAAGCGTTACAAGTGAATACCTCGCTATCACACTACAAAAACTCTCACCAATATGTCACTCAAGAAATATAATGTGACACACAAAACTTCCCCGAATTCCGATACCACTAGTTAGGAATGGAGGGAGAAATCTCACTTACTATTGAATAATAAAATCACCTATTATATAGCATTACATAATCAAATCTCGGATATGACTAAATCTAATTCAAATAAACGGATCAAATCTAATCCAAATAACCAAATCAAATCAAAACTTACCCAATTTACAACATTTATAATTAAATATTAATAATATTTTGTAAATGATTGAATCATTACAAAAAGTAGAGTAAATGGTTACTCTTAACTTGTATAATCGACAATGGGAAGAATGTTAAACCATAGGTTTATTATTGGGATACATTAACGAGTTTCAGGAACTAGATACAGCTTTTGACCTTCATCAACCATATGGATATCAAGAATTTTACCTCCATCTTCTGATAATATACAGCATTCACCTGAAACTAGAAGCTGATCTGATGATACTTTGATGAGCTCTTCAATGGTGTATGGAACCCATAGGACGATTCCAGGCTTTCTATTTTCTTCAGGATCCCATGGGTGGAAGGGGAACACTGTACATTTCTTCGAGTATTTTCTGTCTGTTAAAAAAAAAAAAAAGATGTCAATTGGACCATATGTTTTAAGAATTCCTTTGGTAAAAATGATAATACCTGAGAATTTTTTAGAGGAATAAGAGGATTCTAATAACTGAGAATCTTTTGCCTCTTCGAACAGCTTAACCAAATTCTTGTTTCCACAAATACGGGCTTCATCAAGCGGGGTGTTTCCCCATCTGCACCAAAACAAATGTTATAGAGTAACATAATGGAAGTGCTTTTCCATAAGGTTTGAAGAGGCCTATGCAAGTAAGCTCCATGGTTAGAAATCACGGATCTCCACAATGGTATGTGATATTGTCCACAAGCTCTCGTGTTTTTACTTTTGGTTTCTCCAAAAGACCTCATACCAATGGGGACAGTGTTCCTCACTTATAACCGGAAAACAAAAAAGAATGTAATATGTTGTATTTGGGTACCTGTCCTTTGAGAAAACACTACCCCCATATTCTAAAAGCAACTTTGCCATCAAAGTTAGCCCAGAAGAGGCAGCTATATGTAGCGGAGTTCTGAAATCGTAATCTTTGGTGTTGGGGTCAATGCCATAGAGCAATAATCTCTTAATAAGATCTGCATCACCCCTTGATACTGCAGCACAGAGGAAGCTACCAGCATTCTCAACCTTCAATGAAGCACCTTCTTTAGAAAGCAACTCAGCAACATGATCGTTCCCATTCTTGATGGCTTCCATCAATGGTGTATTGCCAAAATTATCTGGGAAAAGGACACATCAAATATCACCGAGTTATAGAGAAGATGAATTCTCAGAAGACTTGTGTTCTACTGTTTATAACAAACCTGTAAGATCAACGTCTACTCCTTCCTGAATTAGGAAAACTACTATATCATCGAATGCTCTGGATGCTGCAAGATGCTGTGGAAAATGAACTAAGTTGTTCAATATCATCTCCAAGAAAAAAAAAGTGTACATATAATATAAAGTAAACTATGCCTATCCATACCAAAGGCGACCTTCCATCATAATCTGTCTTGTTTGGATCAGCTCCAGCTCGAACCAGACCTTTCAATTGGTACAGATCTCCATGATATGCGGCACTGTTCACCTTGAGAGCAAGTTCAGCTTCTTGCTTACCAATATGAAATGTGATATCTGATTCCATTTGCTTAATTCGGAGGCTCGTTTCTCTTCCCTACAGATTTGGAATCCTTAAAAGGAAGCAATGCAACTCTTATAAGAATAATTTAGCATATAATCAAAATTACCTCAAGAAGATTGTTCAAGATTTTCCTGCCGTCGTAGAAGTATATGTCAAGGATATTTGTGAAGGACTGCTTGTCAAGGCGCAGTAGTCTACATAATTCACACACTCGAACTGTATAGGGTTGAGGAATATTGCAAAGAATTGAAATCTCTCCAAAAGAGCTGTTGGGTTCTAGTAAATCTATGGTTTCTTCTGAACCATCTTGTGCTATGCCCACTTCCTCCTGCAGATATATGGTCAACTTATTGAGAATTTCAGCATGTTCTTGCCAACATTAATGTCAGCTCCTTCCAAAGACGAGTACAGAAAGTATGGTGAGTGGAATCATACCAGCACACCATGAGAGACAAAATAAAGTTGATCGACCACATTTCCTGGTTCCATTATCACCTCTCCAGGCAGAAAGAACTCTTCATGCAGTCTAATAACCTACCATGACAAACCAAAGAAATAACATGAAAATCCAAAATGAAGAAGAAATCATCTGCTACAAACTAGAAAATAAAATGCTTACTATTTGGTTGATGAACTCTGGAGAGCATCCTTTAAAGATAGCGACATTCTGAATGCAAGACAAGTATAATGTTTGGGAAATCTGCATAAAGTGAAATAATGTCATGCTAGCAATCCAAGCACATTTATGCAAATCATTAGTTTATGCAAAGACACGGTGAAGAAAGTGAAAAGAAGCCAAGTGATTCCTAATAGGAATCACATATGATATTGTCCACTTTAAGCATAAGCCCCCGTGGCTTTCCTTTTGGTTTGTCTAAAAGACCTCATACCAATGGAAATGTATTCCTTACTTAAAAGCCCCTAATCATTCCCTAAATTAGCCGTATGTGAGACACCCCACCAACAATCCTCTCCTCGAACAAAGTATACCATAGAGCCTCCCCTGAGGTCTATGGAGCTCTCAAACAGTCTCCCATTAATTGAGGTTTGACTCCTTTCTCTGGAGCCCTCGATCAAAGGGTGACTTTGCTTTTGGTTTCCCTAAAAGACCTCATACCAATAGAGGTGTATTCGTTACTTATAAATCCATGATCATTCTCTTAATTAGTCAATGTGGGACTCTCCACCAACAATCCTCAACATTTTCTAACGTCATTACTTTGTATATGAACCAGTTCCCTTGTAACACTATTTATTACATGTAAACTAAATTATGTAAAATTGAACATCAGTATTTACCTTAGCACGGATCGATATTGGGATGTCCTGTAGAACAGAAGCTTCAGTATAGCTACTTTCATACTGTAAACGTAAGTGACCTTTGATCTGATCACGGATGTCCCTGCTAAGTCTATTTCTGTTCATGTATTTCATTATATCTGTCATTTTATCCCTGAATTTCACCGTCTTAGACCCTTTTACAATCAACGCAGTCATGTTACCAATCAAGTAAGCACCAAGAACCATGTCAAATGATACATAAATCATAACGAATATCATTTCCCTCAGGTTGACTGCATGTATATCACCATAACCTGTTCATAAACAAACAAGAATTAAGGAACACAGCAGATGCCTGAAAATAACCAACTAGTGGAGGTTATTCTAATATCTATGTACTTCCATTTCATTGGCTCAAAAAACATCATTGAAGACGTTAAGAAGGTACTCACCAACAGTGGCCATGGTGACAATAGCAAAGTATAAAGATGTGGTGTATCGTTTCCATAGATCAATATCCCTGAAATGTGAGTAACTGTAGTCCCCCAATTTTAAGCTTCCGATCCATGTGTACCCTTCTTCGGTAGGAGGAAGAGTGGTTGCCAAATAGTAAAAGATGCAGGCCGCAGTATGTGTGCAGTAAAGTTCAACAACAATGAGCTTCACAATTCTAGTAAACATATAATTAATACGTATATCCTTCTCCATCCTCTGAAAAAAATCGGTGACTTTCCGCACCCGAAATAGCCTTGTCCATAGAAGGCATCTCAACTCCTCTCTCTTCCCACAAGCCTGATCGAACACACATAAAAATTTGTTTAAAACAGAATTCCTTGAAAGATCAGAAAGTGTGCAATAAACCCTCTTAGGTATAATTTGCATTCCATCAGACACTCATCAGAAAAATCAAAGAAAGCTTTGTGGAGGGTCACCTTATAAATGAGGTCCCAGGGCATACAGCTGAGAAAATCAGTCACAAAAGTGGACTTCAAGTACCTGTAGAACAAAAAAAGAACTTATCAGGTGAAATCATGGACTGTATCACTGACCATAAGAAATTTCCACTCCAAAAACAAAGCTATACTAAAGTTCTTTATATTTGGAGAAATCAGGCCATGAACATTGAATGGTTAGTAATTACGACTCTCTACAATAGTATGATATTGTCCATTGTCCACTTTGAGCATGAGCTCTCATGATTTTGCTTTTAGTTTCCCCAAAATGCCTCGTACTAATGGAGATGTAGTTTCCCCAAAATGCCTCGTACTAATGGAGATGTATTCCTTATTTATAAACCCATGATCATCCCCTTAATTAGGCTAATGTGGGACTCCCTCCCAACAATCCTCCCCTCGAATAAAATACACCATAGAGTCTCCCTTGAGACCTATGCCCTCGAACAACCTCTCCTTAATCGAGGCTCGACTCCTTTCTCTGGAGCCCTCGAACAAAGTACACTCTTTGTTCGACACTTGAGTCACTTTTTTACTACACCTTTGAGGCTAACAACTTCTTAGTTCGACATTTGAGAATTCTATTAGTATGGCTAAGTTAAGGGCATCACTTTGATACCATGTTAGGAATCACAACTCTCCATAGTGGTATGATATTGTCCACTTTAAGCATAAACTCTCGTTGGTTTACTTTGGACTTCCCAAAAGACCTCATACCAATTAGCTAATGCGAGACTTCCTCCCAACAATTCTCACCGACTATACTAAAATTCTTTGTATAGACCCAAAAACAGAGTGAAAATACAAATGAAAAGGAATAACTGGGAAGGAAAGGAAACTGACTTGAGTGCTATTGGAGTGCGCCTATAGACCATTAGGTATGTCTGACTGTCTCTGTAGGCAAGGAAGAACTGGAAAACAATGTCAACCAGGAAAGCAATCTGTCCAACAATGTCAAGTATAAATAGATTATCTGGTAATCCCCTGAAGAACGCGAACTCCATGGGTGTGAAGAAGGAAGAATACACTGCCCATATCAGTATGAACTTCGTCCACGCCCTATACCACCTGCATTTCATTTCATATTATTTACCAACTTCAATCAGTATCATAGTTAAAATTAATAATCTGATTATTTAGCATTTACACCCATAAGATGCAATTTATGGAAGTCAAAATATAACATTATTAATAAAATTCCAACCATTTAATATCATTACCTCAACTTATCATTCAAATCTAAAAATTAAAGTTTTTGTTTTTGTTTTTTAAGATTAAACTTATAATCACTATTTCTACATGATTCTCATATTTCATTACCCACGTTTTAAACATATTTATAAAAAAAAAACCAATCTAAAATTTAAAAATGGTTTTATTTTATTTTATTTTATTTTTAAAATTTTGTTTAGAACTAAAATGTGTTTTTAAGGATCAACATTTTAAAACAAATAAAAAAGCTATAATTTTTTAAAACAAAATAGTTGATTACACGATAAATATCTATGAACAATAAGATAGTAATTTTTAAAATTTGTGTAGAGTCTCGAACCCAAAACTTGACATACATAATATAAACAATTCAACGTGTAAAATCAATCTAAAATTTTAAAATTTTATATTATATTTAATTATAAATGGTTTGATTTTTTTCTTTTTGTATATGCACCTCACTTCTATTTACTAATTTAATATATAATTACCTATAATAAGCTAAAAGGAAAAGGACAAAAAAAAAATATATGTAATTAAAATATGATTGCTCAAAGAAAATTGGGTTATCTATTTATTTAAATTTTGAATTCAAATAAATGAATGTTTTATGAATTGAGTTAGAAGAGATTTAATGGGTTGAGTTCGGATTGAAGTGAATTAACCTAAATTTATTAAATTTATTTTAATTTTATAATAATAATTTTTCTGTTCATTTTTTCAACCCATAGTAGTTTTTTAAAATATATATTAAAGTAAATTAAAAAATAAATAAATAGATGAAAATAAAAATTAGAAATGAAGTAGATGATTGAATCTAAAATGTGTTCCCACCGACTCAAACCAACGCATCAAAACCTCGACTATATCGCAAGAAATTACGATTTTAAATGTGAAATCCTATCTTCTTTCACGAACAATTTAGATCTCTCGGTTATCTTTTTCCCAAATTCTTCAACTACTTCCTGTGCGACGTGTGTCAAAATGATGCAAATTCTTGGAGGATTGTTCAAATTAGTTTTGGAATTGAGGTTTCCGTTTCCAGAAAAGCGTGCGTACCTGCTGTCAGGGTGGATAATGAGGCCTTTAATGCCATTGATGATATTTTCGCGGCTAAATCTTCTGCGACCCGATTGCATACTCAGCTCTTTCTGAACCAGGTCCAGTCGGCTCGCTCGCGACGACGCGATCCGTTCGCGAACCGTCTCCACATTATATTCCTCCTCATTCGAATCCATCCACCGCCTTCCGTCCTCCTCTCTTCACCAGAACCGCACCTTCTTCTACTTCCTGCATACGATTTCCTCGAACAGATGAGACATTGGAGAGACCTACTTCAAAGCAAAAGCTAAAGCTAAAGGCGAACTCAATCGCGGAACTTAATAATGTTGAACTAGAAAGTTCGTGAACGATGAGACGATCATGGATTTTGAAAACGAATTAACTGCAGAGGAAGTTGAAAGAAGGTTACCGTGCAGAATCTGCCGCTTGAAGCTTTTGATTGTGCGTACAGATGGAATCGCGAGGAAAATGAGAGAAACGGTTTGAACGATGACACGAGCGCAGTTCGGATTTTCACGGAGATCTTCACGAATATGGCAACAGTGGGAAAGAGAACAAGAAAGAGATTTTTTCTCTCTCTTTTTTTCTTCAAAATAAATATTGTTGGATGAAGAAGAACAAGAGAAGGGATTTATAGATAAGGATGGGCAATTTTTTTAATCGCCAAATTCGCCGTTTGCATTAAGGCCCGTTTATTTGTTGAAAACTAAAATGAGCTGAAATCAAAATCAATGGCATGTAATTTGTTTACTTTAAACTCTCACAAATCAAATTTAAAATTAGATTAATGTAATTATCAATTTGTTGCAAACTCGCCATAACTATAATTGTTTTGTTTTGTTTTATTTAAAAACACGAAGTTGGTGTAAATATTCTATACCACATCATATAACTTACGTGGTATGTGAACATTTATTCGTCGATTATTTCTCTAGTCATGAATTATGCACGCGTAAGTTTATGTTTTTTTNTTTTTTTTTTTTTTTTTTTTTTTTTTTTTTTTTTTTTTTTTTTTTTTTTTTTTTTTTTTTTTGTTACTTTTGGGTTGTGAGCTCACAAGCCGAATCAACCTTAAAAAGTAGAATGTGTGTAGACAGTTATTATACCTTCGATATTTATATATATATTAAAATATTAAATAAAATATAGACATTAACATAGATCATAATGGACACTGATATGCATTTTACATTTTTTTTTTTTTTTTGTATGATTTTTATAATTTTTTATTTGAATTATGTTAGATTAGCCATCAATTATGAATATAATTACGTATATATGTGATGAATCGTGCAAATACCATACAACTGTCTAATATGAGGTTGCTGGCATGTTATGGAAGGCTTAAAGAGTTTTAAAAAATCTATTAATTTAAAATATCTGTTAATCGTCAGATTTATTTAATTAATCTGCATTAGTCAAGATTAGCATACTTAATAAGTGAACACTTGGACGATGGAGATTGCGATCATTGGCATTTTTAAAATAAATTGAAAATTAAGTTATTATCATTAATGTCTGTGCTTTTTATAAAAAAAAAAATAATTTACAAATCTCACTCTATATTTTCAAATTTAATTATAAAATCAACATATCTAAGCTATCAAATATCTCATATCCACTTCTTAACTTCCCTCTAATAAAATAATGTATATTAAATTACTGTATAAGTTTTTCTTAGGAAAAAGATAATTTAAATTATTAGAATTAATATAATCTTCTCAAGGATTTATTTAATTATGAGTGATGTAATTAGGATATATTACCTAGTTTATTTAAAAGCAATTCAATTTCGGTAGGGTTGGAGCGTACACGTGTACGAATGGATCTGAAACTGTTTAATGATAATAACTTTATAATTTATTTATTTTGTTTTAAAGACTCAAATAATAATTTCCCCCCTAATAATTTACGGAATTAGTTGGCAAATTCGTATTGGCTCAAATTATTTTAGATATTTAATAACCTATTTATTTATTTACCTATGTTTAGTGTCATAGAATTTATATATTCAAAATAAAAAAGTACAAAAAAATGACATAAAAACTATAAATAATTTATTTTAAGATGGGTTTAGGGTCTAATTTTGTATTATCAATTTTTTTTTATTGTGAATTATTGTGTGTAGGAAATTCAATCTTTAACTATGTTACAATTCAATCTTGAGAAAGGTATTAATTTTTTATTTACTTAATCATATTCAGATTAACTAATTACCATGGTGAAAAGCTTTTATTGAATAATGACCCAGAGAAAGAGAACTTGAATTAGAGGCCTCTTGACCATGAGATAATAATAATAAAATTGTAAGCACCAAAATTAAAATTGAATATGATAATTAAAAAAGATTGATATATTATAAGGTGAATAGACATGTGGGGGAGGGATTGTGGGTCACCGGGAAATGTTTAGTTAGTAAATGCATTTCAGATTGCTATACATACTACACTCACAAGGGGCCCGTGCATTCAATTATTATCCCAGGGAACCGTGAAATTTCATACGGTTTTTCTATCAAGGTGCAGGTAGTCTGCATCTTCACAGACATGTCTATTTCACTGAGCCTCTCTCTGAGACAGTGCCCAGATCTGCAGGTCGAAACTTACCCGACAAGAAATTTCGCTACTTTAGGACCGTTATAGTTACCGCCGCCGTTCACCGAAGCTTCGGTCGCTGACTCTCATGTCATCAGGTCACCAACTTCCTTGACCTTCCGACACTGGACAGGCGTCAGCCCCCATACATAGTTTACAACTTTGCGAGTCCAAAGAGTACCCAATTCAGTAGATAATGTGATGCAGCCCAATGGCCAAAATAGAGTCTCTACCAACAATCTTCAACAACCCTCCCTCGAACAAAACACATCATAGAATCTCCCTAAGGCCTATAGAGCCCTCGAACAACCTCTCCATAATCAAGACTCAGCTCCTTCTCGGGAGCCCTCAAACAAAGTACGCCCTCTATTCGACACTTGAGTCCCTTTTGACCTCTCAATTTTCATATTCGACACTTGAGTCCCTTTTGACCTCTCAATTTTCATATTCGACACTTAAAGATTCTATTAACAAAGGCGAGATTTTGCTTTTTGCTTTCTCAAAAGACTCCATTACAATGGAGATAGTATTCAATGTCGGACTCTTCTCCTAACCATCTTCAACGACTCTTCTCCTAACCATCTTCAACGACTCTTCTCCTAACAATCTTTGAAGCCACACTTTCTCAAACCGCTATGAAACTCAGAAATTTAGGCAGGGGCAGGAACGGGTAGCGATTTTGATGATTGAAAGGATTTACAGTGGGTAGAGTTTTTGGAACCCGGATGCAGGAACGATAAAATAAGGGAACATAAAGGTCTTATGTAGGTTTGCTATTACTTTTAATAATAATGTTTAGATTTCAAGTGGTGAAAATATAATTCTTAGTGTTATTAATTTGACTGGCGGTTTAATCAGAACAAGGTCAATGGGAGAGATGTTTTAACTCATCAATTGGTATAATGATTCTATGGTTCTAAATCTAATCCCACATAATATAAGAAGATGATTAAGAAAAAAACACTTGATCACAAACCAGTCAATTTCATTATTCAATTTCATCAAACCCAAAATCAGAAGTAGCAGATCCAAGGCCAAGAGGGCGAGGAAGATGAAGAACACTACAACATCACGCAAAGCAAAGCTAGAAGACCAGACCTTAAGCACGAAGAAGCGTCACAGCAAACGAGATTGTGCAAATCATCAGACCAAGCAACGCCAAGAAAAAATATTTCCTGTTCAATTGTCATCCCAAATACAAAAAATCCATCCATCAAGTTTCCAAATTGAATCAAATTATTAAAATCGAATCTCAACAGAGAATTTCCCAGAAAACGAACCCGATGGTGAGACGCTTTTCAGGCACGCCAGTGGCGTAACCTCTGAAGTAGAAGAACCGAGCCACGACATAGAGAACCCCCAACGAAGCGCTAATGCAAGGATGCCTAATTCCTCCCAAAATCATAAGCATGAAGAACAGAGGCATCATTTCCAGCGAATTCTGGTGCCCTCTCTGTTCCAAACACACTCCACAATTCAGACTCAACCGTAACAAAAACAAAAACATAAAAAATCGAATCGGAGTTCAAAGAATCAGAAACCTGGATACAGTTGAAGATCTTAGCATCCTTGTTCTCGGATTCCAGAGCGTAGAGATTGGGGTAAAAGACCTTATACCTAAAATACAAAATCGAAACAGAAAGATATAACAACATTCACGAAAAAGAGAGAAAACAAAATCCAAAAAAGAAAGAGAAGAGAAGTTACTTCTTCCGAGCGCGGCCGACCTGACCGGCCATCCAGAAATTGAAAAAGGAGTAGAGGACAAGAACAAGGACGACATAGCCATATTCTCTGGGGAGAAGGTCGATAGCGGCCATTTTTGGAGATGGAGGTGAGAATTGAAGAAGATGGAAGGAGGTTCTTATGGGTAAGGGAGTGTAGTCGGCAACTTCTTCTCCAAGCCATTGAGTTTACTATTGATTGGTTGAGTCAACTGTAAAACCTGACCGGATCGTCTCTGAGTGGAATTTGGGGATTAGGGTTTCAGAATCTAGAATTCTCCGTCCGGGATCAGTAGCTTCTTTATTTATTTATTTATTTATTTTTGTGGATGGGGTAATAAAGACATTTACACCATTGTTCTTAAATTTTAAAAATTTACACGTGTAATTTTTATTTCATCTCTAATTCTCAAAATAGTTCTTACATTTAATTTAATTTTACATTTTACATTTTACCTTTTACATTTTTATCCGATACTGACTTTTATTCACTTGTCTTAATTTCTATTAATTTTCTATTACCATAAAATCTATAAATTTAAGGACAAAAATGAAATTGACCAAATAGAAATTAAACTCAAATTTTAAAAAATTAAAATGTTTAGTATGATTAATAATAGATAATATATATATATATATATATATATATATATATATATATATATATATATATATATAT
>NC_036650.1:5633831-5641329 GCF_002806865.2 Cucurbita pepo subsp. pepo | reverse complement strand
ATATATATATATATATATATATATATATATATATATATATATATATATATATTTAAATTTAACATATGGGTGTGGATTGAAACCTAAAGCACGTGAGATATATATGCATTTATAAAAATAAAATTATAATTATTAAAAACTTCTTTTTTTGTTTCTTAATTACAAGTTTGAGCTCTAATTGTTTAAATATTTTTTTTTTTTTAGTATAATTTAAATTTTGTTTTAGTTCATGTGTGTTACGTGGAAATCACTGCAAGTGGAGTAAGATTCGGATTACCTTGTCGATCGAATATCTCAAGGTAAGAACATTGTTTGAGATTCGAATCACTCCACAAGCAAGATCGATCATGTAAAGCTTGAGTGGTTCTTGTTGATCAAATATCTCAAGGCAAAAACACTTGTTTGAGATTCGAATCACTCCAGAAGCAAGATTGATCATGTCGAACTTGAATTATTCTACATGCAACCTAAACTACATAAATTGCAAATAAACTTAGTCATTGGCTAAAGGAAGCACAAATGCTTTTTTTTACTACATTTTATAAGTCTACTTACAAATACAACATATATGGCTTTATATAGCCTCAAAATGAAACTATTAAAGGCATTTGTAACATTCGTGTCATAATTAACCATCATGTAATTGTAACCTAATGTAAATAAAAAGTCTTAAAATACATTAATGAAATACAATAACTCTAAATTACTCTTAATTATAATCCACCCAAAATTTATAACACGAAACTTCATTCTTCTTCAATGTGGTATGAATTGAAATATCTTTTGATAATTTCAACAATATTTTCTTCACATCTTCGTTGAAGTATATTGTATGATTGGTATCTCTTGGTTCATATTAGTGTGACTTTTTTAAAATAATAATTTTGGTTCATACTAATTATTATATTATTTTTCACATAATTTAGGTATCTAATACAATCATGTAGCATGTAGCAAGTATGCATATTTAAAATGGTCATTAATTTATTAAAATTAAAATAAAAATAAATACCAAAATAATTATTTTTGAAAGTTCATAGAATAAATATATAATTTAAAATAAAGTAAATTAAAAAACAAAGAAAACTTTAAATTTGGAAATAATTCGTCCTATATTCTTTTTATGATTTTCCTCCACATATGGCCCCACCTCTACATGTTACAATGATTTTGAGAGTAGAATAAATTAGGTAATTAGGAGCAGCTTTTAATGATCATGACCGGCGGTGCTCCGGCGCGGTTGTTTTCCGGGCGGATGGACGAGAGTGCCGACGACCACATCCTCCAGTTTGCCACACATCACCGACGGTCTCCGCCGCCACAAACCTGTTCTAAACTTCTTGGGCTTCGTGGGCTTCCTTTCAATCTGTCGTCCCAGATCCAAAAGTTCAGATTCAAAGCTCCTGAGGCTAAAATTATTCCGATCAGTGGGGTCCAGGAGATCGGACAACCGCCGTGAAATGCTGGCGACTTCGTAGCTGTCGAGTAGAGAGGGTGTTTGGGAGCGTCTGATGGCCTCGAGCCTGTAGCGAGAGGGCTTGGGGAGTGTAGTGGGCCTTGTGAGGCCGAATTCGCGCATGGGCTTGGAATCGGAGCCGGACCCATGCTGGTACCAGGCCCACGCCGCTGCCTTCACCGCCGCTAAGTCATCGGTGGTGGGTTCCGTCGGGGGGATTGGGCTGAGGGAGATGGATGCCGGCAATGGCATGGGAAAATGAAGGAAGCGTGGGTAAGTTTTGGGGATGATTTGTTGGAATTTATGGGGCTATGATGTTCCACGCCATTGGCTCTCCAACTATTGCCTTTTACTTTTTTACCCTTTTTCTTAAAAAAAAACAAATAAATCTAAAGAACAGAATTTAAACCTTTAAACAATTATATAAATTTAAATCTAATTTAATATCATGATATTGGCAGAAAGTACATGCTATTTCAAGCTACAAGGAGTGGAATGAAGAAGAAGAATCGACAATTAACGGATACCATTAAAGACAATCACATGTTCGTTCACAATCAAAATCTCTTCGATCACATTGAGAGATTTCTCTCTCTTAATTATTGAGTTCAAGGGTCACGTTCTATTTCTCGTTTCTACTTTAAGAGTGAAAATTATCATTACAGACTAACACGGGTCTTTCTAGATCATTTTATCCTCACTCACATGTATCTTATAAAAAATTTTAGGAGATCACTTAACATAAAATTACTTCAGTTAAAACTGTGAAGTCCCACATTGGTTAGGAGGAGAACAAACCATCATTTATATGACCTTCCCCTAATAGACGAGTTTTAAAGCCTTGAGGGGAACCCCGAAAGTGAAAGCCCAAAGAGCACAATATTTGCTAGCGGTGGATTTGGGGCGTTACAAATGGTATCAGAGCCAGGTTTCGGTTGTTCCCCGAAGGGGGTAGACACGAGGAGGTGTTCAGTAAGGATGCTGGACCCCAAAAATGGTGGATTTGGGGGCGGTCCCATATTGATTGGAGGAAGGAAAGAGTGTCAGCGAGGACGCTGGGCCCGAAGGGGGGGTGGATTGTGATGTCCCACATTAGTTGGGGAGGAGAATTCCGAGAGGGAAAGCCCAAAGATGACAATATCTGCTAACTGTGGATCTGGACCGTTACAAAAACACATTTAACCAGTTCTTGTGATTAAGCCACCAAAAACAAAATCTACTTTTATCGAAGCAAAATTGCTAACTTTTATTATTTAAATCTCAAACATGGAGTTTCCCTTTTGCAGCTGAAGAAGACAATAATAAAAACATGGAAATTATAAAACCCAATGACCAACACAAACATTTTGGTGTGCTCTAAATTCATGGCTTCCAAAGGATGGTAGTTTCTGCAATCATGGAAGTGACTGTGTAAGGATCCATGTTGGATGCAGGCCTTCTGTCTTCAAAATAGCCTTTCCCCGATTTCTCCGTGTCTCGCCCGACTCGAATCGAAGCTCCTCGGTTTGCAACACCCTACGTCAATTATGCACCAAATCAAACCAAACTATACTTTTAATTCAACCATAAATATATGGTGATTTGTTTACCCATAAGAAAGTGTTGATGTCCGCTGTTTCGTGTCGACCAGTGAGACGCCGCTCGTTCCCTTCTCCGTATGCAGCAATGTGTTCTCTGTGCCTTAGTCCTAGCTTTTCAATGGCTTTCTTGATCACCTCGTAACCTCCCTCTTTTCTCATCGACTTCGTACTGAAAATTTTAATTTTAAAAAATTATAAAAATTATAAATCATTTTCAAAGACTAAATTTAAATTTATTACCTGTAGTTAGTATGGGCCCCAGCTCCATTCCAATCACCCTAATGTGTGAATGAATTAATAAAAATTAAGGTGAGAAATTAAAATTAAAATTAAAATTTAAAAATTAATTGGAAAATTAAATTAAAATTTCTAACCGGAATTGGTTTGGGGTCAAAGGAAAGAACCACCCCCGCAATTTCCGTAATCCTCTGTTAAATCACACCCAGGTAAAAGTTTAGTAAAAGGTAAAAAGTAGGTGCCAAACTGGCGGTAATTTTGAAGTTACCTCTAAAATGTACCGCGCGACCCACAGTTCATCTGCTGCTGATATTCCCACCGATGGACCAACTTGGAATTCCCACTAAACCATTTTTAAACATTTTAATTTTAATTTTTTTAACACGAACGTTAAAAGTTTAGAGATCAAACTCGCATGTTTACTCGACAATATATATATATATATATTTTAATAAAACGAGGTATTACTTGACCAGGCATGACTTCGCCATTGATACCACTGATGTTGACACCAGCAAATAGACAGGCCTTATAGTGAGCATCAACAATGTCGCGACCAAATGTTTTATCCGCACCAGCACTACAGTAGTATGGTCCCTGTCACCACATCATAACGTTTAACCCTTTAATCTTCTCATTAACCAACACTAATCCTCGTCAAATTTCATAATCAATTACAACTACACCACTAATACTAAAATTTCGCTAGATTATTTTGGAAATCCCTGTGTTAACGGGTATTTTAAACACTGTTAATAGATATTGTTCGTTTTTTACACACGACGTATCGTCATTAACCTGCATCTACTGAGAATAGATTTTCACACTAAGAAATGTTTTGTTCCTCTCTCCAATGGATGTGGGATAATTTGGTATTTACCTGAGGCCCGGGGAAGCCACCAATGGGCCATCCAATAGGCCATTTGACATCCTTCTGCAACAGTGTATACTCCTGCTCAATTCCGTACCTGTCGTTTTTTTACTCCAAAATTTTAAACTCCCGAACAAGAACAAGAATTCAAAACCAGACCAAACCAAACCAAACCAAATACCATGGCTCTTCAGCTACTACATCCGGATGGCTAAAGATCTTCGCCGCCGCGTGTCTCTTGTTCGTCGGAATCGGCTCCCCTGCCGGAGTGTACGAATCACAGATCACCTAAACAACAAAACGCCTCCTTAATCTCATTACAAATTTGTTCAAATTTAAAAAAATTTCAACCTCGCAACTTACAAGAATATTATTTCCTCTTCTGAACGGATCCCTGAAAATAGCTTGTGGGCTGCGAAGAAAAAACGTGTAAATTCAGCATAAAACAACGAAATAGCCATTAAATTTAAAGGAAGACAGCAAGGTTATTACTATAAGATGACTTCACTGTCTTCTCCCGGAGCTTGGCCGGTGCTGGAACCGTCGTAATTCCACTTGGGCAGCTTCGAGGGATCACTAACGTACTCGGAAATCGTCTTAAACACAAAAAAGCACCAAACTTTAAGACGCAANAAAAAAAAAAAAAAAAAAAAAAAAAAAAAAACTGTCTTTTTGTTTATCTGTACCCTGGCTTTGCTTCGGACGTCTTTGCCGGAGCCACCGACCCTGTTTCCATAAGGCAGAAATAAAAAATGGGTATTGGAAAAGAAGGAAAATTGAAGAGGAAGAAGGAGGAGGGGACTGACCAAATGTACTCGGCGATGACCTTGTCCGTGTAGTCGCAGAGGTTGAGGTTGATGAGGTCGGAAAGGGAAGACATTTGTGCAGTACGAGGAAGTTGGTCTGGGAATTGGGTTGGGTTTTGTTTTTTGAATACAGCTGCTTGGTGCTACGGTCGGATTTATAGGCGATGGAAGTGTATGAATTGTTGTTAATTTTTTCTTCTTTTTATTGAATTGAAGAACAATTTTGATTCGTCAATTTCAAGTTTATGTTTCATTTAATTTTAAAAGAAAAGAAACAGAGCGGTCACCGGTTATCGGAGGTGACCTTCTCAAAAAGGAAATCCGTGTTGTTCAGAATCGGATTTTCATTCACCCACTTTAATATATATATATATATATATATATATAAAACATACTAGTATTTAGTTTAAAAAATATATCACTCTCCTCGACCCATATTTGAAAATATTATCCTGAGCATAAGCTTTCACGGCTTTGCTTTGGGTTTTCACAAAATGACTAAGTCGAATGAAGATTTTCATTTATAAACTCATGATCTTCCACAAAATTAACGAAGGTGAGTCTCACTCTCAATAATCCTCAACAATCCTCTCCTCGAACAAAGTACACTATAAGCCTCCCCTTAATCTGGGCTCGGCTCCTTTCTCTAGAGCCCTAGAACAAAGTACACCCCGATTCCTTTCTCTGGAGCCCTCGAACGAAGTACACAATTTGTTCGACACTTTAGTCACTTTTGACTACACCTTTGAGACTCACCATTTTTTTTCGATATTTGAGGATTCTATTGTCATGGCTAAGTTTAGGGCATGACTCCGATACCATGTTAAGAATCACGACTCTCAACAATCGTATGATATTGTCTACTTTGACCATAAGCTCTCGTTAACTTTTATGGGTATTATAAGAATTATTAATGATTTTTTAAAATTTTAATGGTATATTTTGCAAATTATTAAAAAAATAAAAAATAATATTTTTGAAATAAATTATTAGGAATTATATTATGAATTTTTTTAAATATATTTTTAGAATATTATTAAAAAAATTTAAAATTTGGAAGAATATTTGCGAGGAAGTATAAGATTTAAGACTTTTTTTAATTATTAATTTTGCGAAAATATAAATAATATTTTAATGCTAATTTAGTCCGTACTATGTCGGGTCATTATAAGATTAAAATTAAAAATTGACAATTTTTAATGGATAAAGTTCCCAATAAATTCAACATTTTATTAAAAAAAACACAAATGGAATATCATAATTTTGGAATGTTTCAATAAGAAATTACAAAATTAATCAATAATAAAATAACAACAGTAACTATTTAATTAAAAACATAGAAACTTAGGCTCCAAATATTTCTATAAATTTTATTTTATTAATACAAAAAAATTAGAAAAATTAGGAGTATATATAAGTCTGTAATTATATTAAGAAGAATAATTGTTATTAAAATCTATATGTTAAAATAATTTTAAGATATTAAGATAGCATAGTATGATTCCATTGTAGACAAAACTAAGTGGGCAACGACTTTGTGACTCATAATGGGCCCCACTCATCCAGAAATTAAATTTTTTTTTGGTTTAAATTTATATATTTTTGTTAGGAATCACGACTCTCTCTAATGGTATGATATTGTCAACTCTCATGACTTTGCTTTAGGTTTATCCAGAACACCTCGTTCCAATGGAAAAAATATTTTTTATTTATAAACCCAAGATCATTCCTAAATTAGCTGAACGGTGAGCTATTTTCTTATTAAAAATGAGTGGTTGTGGTAGGAATATTTTAAGTTCTTAAATTCTTAGCTATCAAATGTTGGGCAGTGAAGCGTTATCTTTCTCAATCTTTCCTACTTGCTAGTGATTCAAAGAATAATTTTAAAATTTATTATCTCTGATACAAAAAGTGTCATAGAAATGGTATTTATTTTCAATCAATGGCTCAAAATTTACCATTCAATGAATATATTCCCAAGATTTTGTTTAAATGCCTGCACCACTGTTCTTGTCACTGCAGATGGTTATATGGAATAATATAAAGTTCAATCAAACATTTTGAAACGAATAGATTTGGTAAATCGCATACGTTCCAATAATAACTTGATATATATTCATAATGCTGTTATTTGTATATAGACGTAAAACTATGAATGATAATGATTTTTTTTTTTTTGTTGCCCAAATGGAGTGCATCTGATTTATTTATAGGTGATCGTTAAGAAAAAAAAAAAAATTAATATGATATTGTGAGATTCTATATTGGTTGGAGTGTAGAACGAAACATCATTATAATCATTATAAGGATGTGAAAACCTTTCTCCAACCGACGTGTTTTAAAACTGTGAAGTTGACGATGATACATAAGAGTTCAAAGTGTACGGAGATTATGTAGGAGTTCTAGCAATTAGCACCAATATCTGAAGGAATTGATTCTCCGAAAACAAAAAGATGTTGTTCGAGAAACACTCGGTGTGAGGCATGAGTAAGAGGCAAAAAAAAAAAAAAAAAAAAAAAAAAAAAAAAAAAAAAAAAAAAAAAAAAAA
>NC_036650.1:5609519-5633680 GCF_002806865.2 Cucurbita pepo subsp. pepo | reverse complement strand
AAAAAAAAAAAAAAAAAAAAAAAAAAAAAAAAAAAAATTGAAAGGTTTGAAGAGTTAAAGAGAGTAGAATTCACTTTGGGATATATTCTTTGTTAGGCCATGTTCTTGCAATTATGAATTGTTTGTGTGTTGGATAACAGGGACCATGGCTTTACTTTGGATTGGGGAATATATAGATATATATGCCATTGTATGTGTTAAATCATAAAATGCCCATATTTGGTGCGCTCGGTGGAAGAAGCATACGAACAGATATCAAATATTTGTGTATTGTATTGTGCTTTGGACACGAGCTCTTGTGAACTTTGTGTTAGGATCGCACAACAACGCGCACACTCAATCTAGATGAACACAAAAAACAAGATAGAGAAAATGGAAGGAGAATATTAGCTAAAGATCATTATTGATGACTACAGATATGTACAGAGAATACAAATAGTACATTTTACTATATATAACTTTACTAGAAATAACTATTTACTAGGCCGAATTTTAAATAGATAATTAATTTCTAATTTTAGGGTACTAAAAAATTCAGACCCAGGGAGGATGGTAGTCCAAATATGGGCCTGCAAACAAGCCCAATAATGAACCCGAGATTGACATCACAAACCGAAACCTATTGGCCCATAATACGAAGGCCCAATAAGATTGCAGCCCATAAAGTTGTCAGCTCCACTCTCCCGCTCGAATTCAAAAAATGTCGGAATCTGAATCGGGAATTCTCAGCAGCGCCATTTTCACTGGGGAGGGCGAGGGGAGATCAATGGGAGTTTCTAAGAGAGAATCGCATATGGTGGAGGAAACGGTAGAATCGCAACCTCGATTGCCTCAGAAAATAGCCAAAATACTCGACGAAGCACGGTCATCAAACGCCACGCACAATCGCAAGCTCAAGGAGCTTTGCGCTCTGCGTTCGAAATCCAAGTCTCCTTTCGAGTTCTTTACTGCGTTTTCCAAAACCCTGACTCCTCTCTTCAGTTTTCATCGCAGAGTCACCTCTGCCGAGCGCGTTATTCGCTTCATTTCCCTTTTCGCCACTGCTAGAGATCCCAATTTCGCTTCGCATGCTGATGAGTTCTTGGAGGAATTTCTTAAGTTTCTTCTCGTTGCATCATGCGCTGCAAATAAGTCTGCCAGGTTCCGTGCGTGCCAGATTGTTTCTGAGGTGAGATCCGTAATTGCGTTATGCTTTTCTTGTTTGGAATCGGAACAGTGATTGTGGGATTATGTTTTTGTCTTCCTTCCTTTTCTTATTATTCCTTGCTATCTAATAGCTTTCAACAGCTCAGTGCGATATTTAAACGACTGGCTAGATTTGGTCACTGAATCCGCGAACTGTAATTGAAAAGGCCAATTCGAAGTCTTCTAGTGTTTTTGGGTAGTTTTGTCACTTCTATAGCAAATTTGCAAATCGAAACTTAATTTTCAGGTTTCTAGTGTTCCCTTTTGTCGAAGTTTCTCCAGTAAAGAGCTGCTTACTCACGGGTCTCCGATGTGAATTTGCAACTTTCTTAAGATTTGGAGTGTCTGATGCTCTTGTTCATGAATTTTTTAGGATTTATTTACTGATTATCTGTTCACAACACTCTTAGTAGACCGCTGGTAGGCAGTAGTTCTGTTTCATCATGGCTAATTTTTCTGGTAACTGTATTGTTGATTGAGATTATGCATTTGTAGATCATCATGCGGCTACCAGATGATGCAGAAGTCAGCAATGAAGTCTGGGACGACGTTATAGACCACATGAAGGTGCGGGTGCTGGACAAGGTTCCTTCAATCCGCATGTTTGCAGTTCGTGCTCTTTCACGTTTTGCGAATGATAGTGAAAATGGTGACATCCTCAATTTATTCCTTGAGGTGATTCCTATGGAACAAAATGCGGTAAGTATTTGAACTGACCTAAATTGTCACCTTGATGCGTTTCCCAACATTTTTCGCGTATTTTAAGCATCTTTTTGTATGTTTTTGTGGACTTGGTTGCTTTAACAGTGTCAAGCAGGTTACTCATTTACTCTTCCTTCCTTGATAGCTAAGGATATATAAGTTGCTTGCACTTTGCATATTCTCAATTCATTGATGCCTTTTAATGAAACATTCATTCTTGTTTCACATTTACCAAATGCTTATGATCATATTTAGAAGAGGGCCTTCAATCCCAGTGGTTCAATCTCTTTTTTTTACAGGATGTCAGAAAGACAACATTACTATCATTACCACCTTCTAATGCCACTTTGCAAGTGATAATTGATTGCACCTTGGATGTGAGCGAGTCTGTTCGCAAAGCGGCATATTGTGTATTAGCTATTAAATTTCCACTTCAAAGTCTCAGGTCAGTTTGATTCAAGTGAAGGAATTTACTGAATTTTTTAATGTAAAGAAATACGGTACATACCATTACTATTAATCTGTGCTAGAATTATGTTACTTACATATTTGTCTGTTTTTTTTTTAACAGCATCAAACAAAGAACGATAATTTTACAGAGAGGACTTGCTGATCGTTCTCAAGCTGTTTCAAAGGAGTGTTTAAAATTGATGATAGATGAGTGGCTTAATAAATGCTGCAATGGCAATCCTGTAGAATTGCTAGAGTGTCTTGATGTTGAAACCTATGAACGAGTTGGTGAATCTGTTATGGGGGCTTTATTAGGAGCTAGTTTGTTGAAACTGCACGTCAATGGAAGTATCCAGAACTATATACTAACTTCCAGCAATGCGACAGAAGGTTAGTGTAGCTTGTTCAATATCTAAATATTTGTGGTTTTTCAATTTGTAATTGTAACTTTCTGTGGGTTACCCATGATAGCCAATGCATTCTCCTCGCCGTGTCCTGGCCTACGCCTATCATTTGATAGTTGGAAGGCTCGCAAGAATTATTCTTATTCTTATTTTTTTTGGCTTCATGTGCATACATTGATTTCATAAACCCGTTTCAAATCTGTGGGTAAATGTTCCGTTTTCGTTCGTCATTCAAGTGTTTGTGGTTGCTGGAGTAATTGCTCTAGTATGTGTCTTAAAAATATTGATTTTTTTTTTTATAAATAGTAAATTTGGTCGTGATTTCTACCCTTCAATTGCTGCCCGACTTATTCTCATTTAACTTGATGAAAGCATGTCATTATATTGTGAGACTGTGTGTTACATGCTATAGTAACATGATTCTTCCCACTCTTGATATTAGGAGACTCATTGCATAGCACTCCAAGTATCCAACTAATGGAACCCGAAGTTTCTCTTTACTGGAGAACCATTTGTAAGCATATCCTAACAGAAGCACACGTAAGTATATCTGTTCCATCATCCGTCATTTGATTCTTGACTCGTCGTTGTCAAATCAATTTCTGTGAGTACTTGTAGTAAATGTTGCGTGAATAATTCCTTTTAGAGATTTGTAGGCTACATGGAAATATTTTATGAAATGGGGTTCTTTAAAGTTTCGAACCTTAAAGGACACGGCAACCCCAGTGAAATTGGGAGTGTGAGTTTCTCCTCAAATTAATTGTAGGATTTCTTGCCTAGACTCTTAACTTCCTATTATCATTACTTCCGCCTTAAAAAGAGAGGAAAATATTTTGGGAGAAATACGAGTGAAGATTCAGCGTCATTTTTATTTCTTCATTTCATTTGCCTTTTCAAAAAAATAGTTGTGTTAAGTTGTGAAGTTTTTTTCTTTCCGTTCTTAAAACTTTAAAGCGTTTCATTTTTTAAAAATTTGAATGGTTATTCTATGTTATACTTACTATTTATAATATTGACTAAATGATGAAATAGTATGTATAGTATAAACTTGGACTAATTTGACATGATGAAGCAAACACATCGAGTAGATAAGTGAATAAAATTAAGTGGCATATACGATGTACCCTCCTTTTCGGGTAACACATGAAATCTCTTTATTAAACTTGTCACACTATTTTGCCTAGTTATACATTTCCTTTTGTTATGTGTCAAATAAGCCAATATTTATAGGAATGTCATGCCATCATTTAGTCATAGTGTTATGGATAGTGATTACATAAAATCACACTTCAAAATATAAGTGTTTAATATCACCTTTTCAAGTGTAGATGTATGTAATATAGTTATTAAAAGTTGTTAAAGTAAATTTTTAAGTTAACCTTTCCTTATTCATTTCTTTTCAATTTTGATCTTATCTTTTATTCAACATCGCTTCCACACTCTCAATACTCTCCTTATTCAGTTGGATTTGATTTTCAACACTCCAATGCATGAACGTAATAAAGTTTCTGAAATTGAGTCATCGTGGGATTGCACTTGCTAATTTGAAACTCGTAAATTTTTCTTCTGTAGGCAAAAGGTTCTGATGCTGCAGCTTCCATGGGTGCTGAAGCGGCAGTATATGCAGCCGAAGCTTCTGATAAAAATGACCTTTTAGAGAAAATTCTTCCTGCCACAATTTCTGATTATGTAGACTTAGTCAAAGCTCATATTAATGGTGGTAAGATTTTCTCATAAACAACAATATGGTACGTTGATTGTTGCCAAGCACCTAAAATGAATGTAATTTCAGGGTCCAGCTATCGATTTGCATCAAGACAGTTACTTTTGCTTGGAACGATGCTTGATTTTTCTGATGCTACAAATAGGAAGATTGCTGGTGCATTTCTGCAGGAAGTGTTGCATATGCCTCCAGATCATGAAGTGGACGATGATGGTAACTTGGTTGTTCTTGGGGATGGTATCAATCTTGGAGGAGATAGAGATTGGGCAGTTGCTGTCTCGGGGTTGGCAAAAAAAGTCCATGCTGCTGCTGGTGAATTTGAAGAAATTGTTCTCGAGGTGATTGAAGAACTCGCTCGACCATGCAGAGAGAGAACCGCAAATTGTGTGCAGTGGATGCACTGTCTTGCTGTGACAAGCCTTCTCCTGGAAAACGCAAAATCATTGAATTTTATTAATGGAAAAGTCACAGGACCTGCTCAACTACTGGAGTCGATATTGCTTCCAGGGGTAAAAAAAACATTTTATTAACAGCTGTTTGATTTTGCATATTGCTCAATATTCAACAACTGTCCTTGCCAAATTGTGACTTTGGACCATGGTTGCCTATTCCTGTATATGATTAGCTGGTTGGTAAGGCGATGTACTACTTTGTGCGTATATTCATATGATTAGCCTAATACGCTATTATTATCACTACGTAGAAGGGTCAAAACCACTAATTTAAATCGGTTGAAGTATGACGTAGAGTGTTTCATGTTTTGAAGTTTGTAGCTTAGCCCTCATTTATTCAACTCACCAACTTTATTCATTTTGTATTGCAGGCAAAACATGTTCAGTTAGATGTTCAGAGGATTAGTATCCGTTGTCTTGGCCTCTATGGATTGCTAGATAAAAGACCAAATGAGAAAGTTCTTAAACAGTTGAGGCATTCCTTCATTAAGGGACTGCCCCCAATTAGCATAATGGCCTGCAAGGCATTATTTGATCTGGTATTGTGGCATGGTCCTCAGGAGGTTGACAAGGCTCTGGGACAAGATGGCCTGCAGTCTTCATTTGACAAGACATCTTTTAGTTCTATAAACTTATCTGAAGCCGCTGAGGATTGGGCCGTGGGATCACTTGATCTTTTATATGCTGGACTTGGCAACGATGAGAGGTACAGCTCTTCAGCAACCAATGAAGTTGAGTCCGTTCAAACCATTGTTGCAGAGGGGTTTGCTAAGATTCTTCTGCTGAGTGAAAACTATCGAAGCATACCAGCATCTCTACATCCTCCACTCTTAAGCAAGCTTGTAAACATTTATTTTTCAAGCGAGAAAGATCTCGAGAGGTGCTTCCTTCTGAACCTATAATTTTCATAATCTAATTTACTGTAAAAGCCTTTAAGACTTGAATTGATCTTATCTTAATCAGGTTGAAACAATGCCTTTCTGTATTCTTTGAGCATTATCCATCCCTCTCAGTTGCTCATAAGGTAAATGAAACTTAACTTCAAATGGGTGCATTTTCTTACACCCGAGAAGCTTGAAAGTGTAACTTCTCTACTGAATTGTGTTCTTTACTCGCAGAGGTGGATATCTGAGGCTTTTATCCCAGTTATACGTTCAATGTGGCCAGGCATCAATGGAAATGTTGGAGGTTCTGCTGCTGAGGTAGGAAATATGCGTAAACATGCAGTCCAAGCATCACGTTTTATGCTGCAGATGATGCAGGCTCCTTTATATGCGAATGATACTGAAAGGAAAGATGAAGATGGATGTATGGAAAATCTGGAAGCCTTCGATAGTATTGGAGGACCTCCTCTTGAGTGCAGCGAAGAGGGGCTTTCTATTCGAATAGCTATAGAGGTAATATTTAAACTTATGCTAGTAGGGTTGTCCTATCTATTTAAGTATCATTGATTATGTTCCAAGTCATGTTTCATTCTTGTAGAGGGAGGCACAAGCCTTTTGGGTGCAAGTCAATATTTAAATTCAGAAAATTAGATAAAAATTATAAAATGTAAAATAAACTGTAACTAGGAAATAAAAACTTTTGTAATGTAACATTTCTCTTTTTTAAGTAGATAGTCTAAAGGTCATTTTCTATGCCACGGTTATTATCACGGGTTGAGGGGAGTGTAGAATTTGAGCTGTAACTCAGCTCTCACCTATTAGTTAAAGCTAGCCAAGTTGAGTAATTTTGAATTGCACAAACTTGATTATTCTGTCTATTTGTTACCATCTTTGCTTTTCATTCTTTTCACCTATTCTTGTCTTAAAGTTATAAAAAGTCTATCCTCAAAATTTTCTGGTGAATCCAGTTGAAAGTTGTGGTTTTCTGACTTGTTATCCATTGATTTATACTTTTTTGAGGTTGCAAGCTTGCGTGGAAAGAAGACGCCAGCACAGAAGTCATATGTTTCTGCTTTATGTCGGGTACTTGTGTTGCTACATTTTCGCCCGTCAGTACAAGGTGCCATAAGGCTAATGAGAAGACTAGTATGTTATGTGGTTGAAGCTGCATCAGCAGATAAGGATCTTATCAAGGAGTTAAAGCGGATGGGGGAGCATCTCACAGCAATTGACAAACAACCAGATCTTGAAATGTCGCAAGATCAAACTCATCTAATTTTGGGTAAATCTTGTCACTTATCCCTATGCTGCTTCATGGTTTAAAATCAGTTAAAAAGTTTCACTGAACAAAAACTGAAGTTATATTTCCTGAGTAACGAGTTCTTAACACTTCTGATCCGTATTTCTGCATCACATTTATTTTCTCAAAAAATTCATATACGAGGGCCTACATAAGATGGTTGTCATGAGATGGTTCTCTTTAGAAACAGTCCATGCAAAGGTTTTTCCGATTTCATTCATTCTAATTCCTAAGCATATCTCTGGTATACCTTTTGATGTGCCCTATTTTCCTGTTATTTTGTGCCAATAAACATCTACTTACAGATCAACTAAAACTGGAGTTCAACTTCGAAGCTGAAGTCCCACAAACACCAGTCCCATGTTCTACCAGACCGACGCGTTCCCGGAGACGAGTGAGACAAGAATCTTCATCTTCTGATGAAGCTATGTCACCCACCTCTGTTCCCAATCCTGTTGGGACAATCAGTACACGCTCACAGAGGGCAAGCAAAACTGTGGCACTGACTAGAATTACAAAAAGTGCACTTAAGATCAACGATGTCGTTAATGAAGAAGAAGAAGATGAAGATGAAGATGATGATGAAGATGAAGATGATAATTCAGATTCAGATGTGACAGAGGATTGTACGTAAGCATCAGTTATATATTGTGTACATAGATGTGCTTCAACTATGTATGTTGGAATTATGATTTTGGCAGTTTAAGTGATGCTCAATGGTAGAACTTGTGCCTTGAGTCATTAAAACTAATATCCAAGTGAAACAGATTAAGAGTTACATCAAGCCATTCCAATTCCACTAGTTATAGATATGGGCCCTGTATAATGAAAGTATTTGGCTCAAATATGAATAGGAAAATCAAGGGTTGTGTTGCCAAAATCAACATTATTGGCCTCACATCAAGTTGGTTGAAGATTGTGGTGGTGAATTTCTTTGGTTTCTAAATGGTCACTTTGAAGATGGGGCCAAACCTTATCGCTTCAAAGTGAAAGCGAAGCACATTCTAGAACAGGTTTTCACTTTCTTGGTTTGGCAAAGACTTCCTACAAACCAATAAAGAGGTGTGAAAATTATTTATAGATCTGCCATAAATAATTATCCAAAATGTTCTTCCATCAATTTCAACTTTTATTAATTAATTTATGAACATAGCATGGACACACTCACATGCTATTGAATAGAGTATGCTCACAATTATGGACATATGGGCAAGTCTTCAACTATGATTGTCTCAGTTCTGTTAAAGGATGGAGTTCAAAGATCGGGTATGACCAAGAAAATAATGTCGAAACGCTGTCTCAAATGATGTCCAGGATTTAGATTCGAATTTAGCACTCGATGATCCTGACTTTATCTTCACTCATGTGCATTTTAAACGGTACACGGTTTCACATCCTCATATAAGGCAAGCAGTAGTAGTAGTGTAAATTTTATCCAAAAACCTAGAAGTTAGCAAAAACAAAACCAGAACACAGATAATTTAAAATAAAAGAAACGACAAAACATGATTATAAAAGGAGTGGAGGAGTTGGTTTACTGTTATAAAAACTGGGTAAAAGTCTTGAAGTCCGTCAACGATAATATAAAATAAAAGCCTCTCCACATGCAAGGAGGATTCACGCATTCATGAACTTGTTGACTTTATGCCATATTTTTCCATATCTTCGCAAATTTTGTAACAACAAATTAAAATTCCGACACCCAAAATTCATATGTTCTTAAAAAAACATTAACCCATCTCAACATATTCCCGACCAATCATGTTTCTGTGTTCATATTTATATACATACTTTCCCTTAGTTTTCGTTCGTTTATTTTATTTTTCAAATTTATTAAACAAAAATTATTAATTAGCTTGGTTAACCATGAAATTAAAAATATTATAGGGGTTAGTTTGTAATAATGATAAAATAGAAGGACGTAGTTGCAAGAGATGTAATAAATTCCTGTATTGGTTTGTTTGTTTTATAGAGTCCAAGAAAGAGGCGCGCAGATGCAGGCATCTTATTGTATTGTATCCACGGAATCTGGATTTTTATTTTTTTTTATTTTTATGAAAATAATAAAAGAAAATTGCGGCTATTAAATAATAATAAATAAAAAAAAATCAACCTCCTCAAATTTCTATAAATATATAATTATTTAAATTATTGCAAGCAACGGTCACGTCTTCTTTTTTCTTTTCCTTTATTTATTTATTTATTTATTAATTAAATGGATTTTTCTTTTTTCATATATATATATATATATATATATTTTTCAAATTCAAAAAATAGTTTTAAAAATATTTATTTTCTTTTTCAAAATTAACATTTCATTTATTTCTAAGCATTGAAAGGCAGTGGTCAATAATGAGAGACAATAACATTAAGATAACGAAAAATGATATTACTTAATATATTAATATAAATAATTGGAGGGAGAAAAATGGAAATTAGTCATTTTCACACCAATAAATATATAAATATATAAATATAATTTTTATAATCAACGAATTGTGGCGGTGGATGATGCTCTCCCCACGCTCCTACAAATAAGAGCTATTTTTTTTTTTTATAAATTAAAATTTTAATATATAAGTGAGTGACACTGAAACATAGAATAAAACATGTCTTTTGATTAATGTTGTAACCATGGTTAGAAAAGATTCTCGTACAAGGTTTAAAATCATGTCTAGTTACGATGTTGTTCAATGCAGTGAGGTAATTTTGAGTCAGGCTAAAATGGGGACGGGTGATGGATAGAGTAATTCTCATGAAATATGATGAACCCGTTTTAGCTAACTTGATATAAAGCGATTTTAATAAATGAAAATTTGAAATATAAATGCATTCAAACTTTAATAATAATTAGGAAAATTGGAAAATTGTAATAAAAATTATTGGATTATAGTATTATAAATACTCTTGACTTCTTAAAAAAAAAATTAATGTATTTTTAAAATATAAAATACCCAAACCCTTTCAGTTAGGTGGTTCCATGAACAGGAATATTCCATCCAGAAAGCAATTAAATAAGAAAACCCAATGAATATTAGAGATTAATTATTTTTTAAAATAGTGCAAATAATTCAGTAATAATAATAATAATTGAAATATAAGATATAAAATTAAGGAAAATGGGATATAACGTCAGGGGTGACGGTGCCGTCTAATTTATACCCAACCCAACCGGATCAAAACATGCAACTCTGTTTCCGTTACGCCATTTAAACACTTTGTCCCAACTCCGTTTATTTAATTATTATTATTATTATTACTATTTTTTTTTAGAGAAGTCCGTTTATTAATTAATGTATTCCATTTTATTTGACTTCTAAAATAAATAATAAATAAATATTATATTCTATAAATATTTCTCAAAATTAAACAATATTAACATTAAATTAGATTTTGTAATAACAAAATTAAGCATTTTATTAGGTTTATTTACCGTGCTTAGATTACACAAACTTCGTTATACACTCTCCTTGTTTTGAGATCACGTGTCATTGTATATATCAAATAGTACAATGTTTGATATATGTTTTTTTAACCATCGATAAAAAAGGTTGCTATTGACAAAAAATGTACGAAAAATTGTAGATATTGTCTTCTTTGACTTTCCTTCAAGATTTTTAAAGCGCGTCTACTAAGGTTTTCACAAATGCTTTGTTGTCTACTACAGAGAGATTTCTGTATACTTACAAGAAATGTTGCTTTCTCTTTCCAACTAACGTGGGATCTCACAATCCACTACCATTGGGGGCGAGACTCTACTACCATTTGTAACAGTTCAAGCCCACCACTCGCTAATATTATCCTTTTTGTGCTTTCCATTCTTAGATTTTTCTAAACGGTTAGAATCGCATTGGATAGGAGGAGATTTTCACACCCTTACAAAAAATGCTTTGTTTATCTCTTCAATCGACGTGGGATCTCTCACCCTCCCTTGCAGGAGGAGCGAAAGCTATAATTGTCGTGATTTAAAAGTTACCATTAGTATGGTTTGGTTGGATTACGTGTAAAAATTAATTTTTTCCATTGGAGAGGGAAAAAGAACCACAAGTGGAAAAAAAAAAAAAAAAAAAAAAAAGTGGTGAGTCAGCGACACGTAGGACAAGGATGCATTGGGATGGTGTCCCCTTTGTGTTGGGTCCGGGCATTATAAAAGGGTCATATGGGGTGTGGTTTTAGTTCAAGGATGTCCACTAAATCTGAATCCACCACACTCCTTTTTTAATTACACAATTTTTCTTTTCATTTCTTTTGGAAAGTTTATTTTTGTTCCNTTTTTTTTTTTTTTTTTTTTTTTTTTTTTCTTACTTCAATTTTTCAAAACCCCAAAAACACACACACAAAAATCACAGACATGGTCGCTTTGGTCTCTCCAGACAACATGGTCGCTTTGGTTTCTCGTACTGGAAGGCATTTGCAGCGTTATGATATTAGGGGTCGCCGCCAAGTTGTTGGGTAATTTATCTATCCTGTTCTTTGTTCATATCTTTCAATTTTGGTTCGTTCCCATAAAACCCTTTTGAAATCATCCCAGAAATTGCTAGTTCAATGAAGAACAAATCCAATTTTTGTGTTTCCAATTTTGTTGGATAAGACATGAACGATTGGATGCCATCTTGAATTACTTTGTGTTGATGGGTCCCTTAAGAAATTGATGCTTCTTAACCTACTACATGTGGGTATCATGGATATTTACTTAAATTGGTCTAAATTGGTCTTGTGGGCTGGAAAATCTAAACAAATTTTGATTTAATCTCCTCTTGTTAAATGTTCTCGACTGTTCTTGACTGTTCTTGACTAAATTAAACCAATTTTGCAGATGCATCCCCTATAGGTACAACACTACTAAGAAAAGTGCTTTGGATAATACAGAGGAATTGGAAGTGCTTGTGATTAGCTCACAGAAAGGGAAAGGCATGCTGTTCCCCAAGGTAGAGATTGAACTCATTTACAGATCCATGTTTCATTACAAATTGGCTGATTTCTTCAAACTTTTGTGTAATGAACTCGTTAATGTAATAAATTACAGGGAGGTTGGGAAACTGATGAATCTATTACTGAGGCTGCTTCAAGAGAAACCCTTGAGGAAGCTGGTGTTAAGGGAATTGTTCAGGTTTATCTCTTTCTATAATTCAATAATGTTTTAGAGTGAGTTTACAAGAACAGTTTTGGTTTAGAACGTGAAATCGAACGTGGTAGGAACGTTCGGGAGCGATTACTAGATTTGTAGATCTAGGAGGAGTTCTTAACAATAATTGTTGTAATGATGATCCAATCTGAAAATAAAAAGTCAACTTTAGTGTATGTATGATCCAATCTGCTTCATGTTTTCGATGCGAATTCTGAACTCGAAATCGGGTTGTGTGTGTGCAGAGTGAATTAGGGAGTTGGAGTTTCAAGAGCAAAACCTATGACACCTTCTATGAAGGATACATGTTTCCTTTGCTTGTCAAGGAGCAGCTCGAGTTTTGGCCCGAAAAGAATTTTCGACAACGAGTTTGGGTATAGTATAGCCACTCACTCCCCTATTAAAAACTCATTCCTTGTTACATTTTTTACCATGATCTAAATGTTGTGGCTACTCGATTCTCTTGTAGATGAGCGCTCGTGAAGCTCGGGAGGTTTGCCAACATTGGTGGATGAAGGAAGCATTGGATGTTTTGGTAGGACGGCTTTCATTGCAAAAGAAGCAACAGATTGAGGAAGTAATGCCGTGCTCAGCTCGTTGAGCTAGCTAGATAGGACGGAGGTCGCCTCTCGTCGCTTGCATTCATGGTTTTCGTGTAAATAAGACGTCGAAGAAGAAGGAAGAAAGGGATTAAAAGTCTGCATTTTCTGGATATTTGGTAGAATCATGCAGCAGCTCAAGAACACACACCAATGGAAGTCTGATTGAGAAAACAGAAACTTTTATTTTCCTCCACAAAGATGAAGAACACAGATTTGATGATCATCACAAACACAAACGTTGTTTCTTTTTTCTTTGTTTTTTTTTGAGTTTTTTTTTTTTTTTTTTTTTTCAAAAATCTCAATCAGTGTCTCCGAAGTGTAGTAGTTATTCATATCATCTCATTTTCGCTCGTCCGTTTATAACTAAACCTCTAAATATTCTACAAACGTCGAACTATAATTATTTAAGCACGATCGTTAGGGTATAGTGCGCGACGGAACAAATAAAGGGAAAGAAAAGGGGTGAAAAGCAAAAGGAATGATTGAGATGGGGGAGAAAGTAGAAAATATGGAAAATTGAAGGGCATGAAAGCAAAATTGAGACTTTTGCAAAGAATGGGAAGGAGTGGAAATGTGGAATGGCCTACTAACATGTAAATTCAACCCTCATTAATCATCACACCAATTATCAATGGTTCATAGGCAAACCATGTGCCTATTTTCTTTCTTTTTTTTAATCTAAATAAAAAAAAAAGAGCGTCGTCGTGGCCAACTTACCAATAAATTTATCCCATACCCATACCATTCTTTTTCACTCGTACCAGCACGTAACCGAGCTATCAAAATTTCTTAGGTTGGTACCGCACTAATGCAACCCTTAGTTCGACCATACTAATTTATAGGTAGAGGCTGGACACAGTCGTATATCTTTGAATTTTTGTATAGCCATTTTTAATGTATTCATTTTCTATGATACCAATACCAATTTCTTTTTAATGTATAACTATATATCTAATTTATTAAATTACAAAATAATATATTTTAAATTTATTGATAAAATAATTTTTGTTTGGATCTGAATTTTAATTGATTTTTAGCCTATAATTAGAAACATTTTTTTTTCTTGAGGTCGTGTTTCTATCTTCACTTGTACACGCGAGTGTTCGTAGTTTGAGTTGAGACATTTTCTAGATCTAATCCAATTGTTCGGGCTATTGGGTGGGTTGGTTTTGATCATTTATTTAAATTATTATTTTTAAAATAAAAGTAACATAAAACATTTATTTATTTAGTTTTAAATATTTAATTAAAATCTACCACTAAAATTCAAAATATATTTTGAAAATTACCAAATATTTATAAAATTAAATAATAAGTAAAAATAACCATAAAAATTGGGCTTCCAAGTGGTAAACATGATTGAACATAGCCCATGTGTTTCCTTGACCCAGGCCCAAATTGGTATTTTTCATTTTTGTCCTGTTTTTACCATTATTATTTTACAGATTTAAAACTATAATTTAAAAAATAATAATAATAAAAATTAAGAATATTTGTCGAATTTTTAATTTTAAAAAATTAAATATTCTATTAAATTATAGACAAAAAANAAAAAAAAAAAAAAAAAAAAATGACACCTTTTAATCTTCTACTTTGTAATGACAAATATTATAGCTCCAAATTTCAAAATACAAAGCTGTGCTGCCTCTTCCCTTTCCATAAAGCTTCCCAATCTGGCCATGATTCCTTCCTCTTTTTTTTTTTTTTTTTTTTTTTTATTTTATTTTATAGAAATTTAATAATTTCATTTCTAAAAACGTTTCCTACCGCTACTAACTAGTAACTATTGAGTCATATAACGCCCTAGACGAACTCAAAATTCGAATCAAGAATATAAATTAAAAAGCATCGGTAATCTTTGTTAGACGAACACGACTCTCCACAATAGTATGATATTGTCCACTTTGAGCATAAGTACGCCTCCCCTTAATCGAGGCTCGACTCCTTTTTCTTCTGGAGTCTTAGTCATTTTTTGCTATGCCTTCGAGGCGGGAGAATTCTATTGATATGGCTAAGTTTGGGGCATGGCTTTGATACCATATTAGACGAATACGACTCTCCATAATGATAATGATATTGTCTACTTTAAACATAAACTCTCATGACTTTGTTTTGGGCTTCTCCAAAATGCCTCATACTAATGTAGATAGTATTCATTCTCTAAATTAGCCGATGTGGGACTATTATCATCCAACACCTCCCCTCGAACAAAGTGCCTTTTGGGAGAGGTATGAGGCCTTCTGGGGAAGCTCAAAGCAAAGCCATGAGAGCTTATGCTCAAAGTGGACAATAGCATACCATTATGGAGAGTCGTGTTCGTCTAACATGGTATTAGAGTCATTCTAACCATGTTTATGTTTGACGAAATGGGACTAATTTATTCTTGATTCTTTTGAGAGTTACTTTGGTTAACATATGCTTTTTTTGAATTACATTACTTTAACATTTTCCTTTTTAAAGTAAAGTAATGGAATCACTTTAAAGCTGTATATTCAAAGAATTTACGAAATTATTAATATTTTAATTTCCTTTTTAATTATATAATTTTTTTTTAAGATTATAAGTGACACAAATATGGAGCCTCCATCCATGTCCTCAACCTACTGAACCTATGGCCCATCTCCTCCTCCTCCTCCTCTTCCTCTCTCTCTCTCTCTCTCTCCTCCCTCTCCTCTCTCTCTCCGCCACAGACACCTTCATCTACGGCGGCTGCACCCAACTCCGATACTCCCCAAACTCCGGCTACGAGTCAAACCTCAACTCCTTACTCACCTCCCTCGTCAACTCCGCCACCTACACCTCCTACAACAACTACACCTTCCAAGCCTCCACCCCACAGGACGCCCTCTACGGTCTCTACCAGTGCCGCGCGGATCTCTCCATGCCCGACTGCGCCACTTGCATCGCCCGCGCCGTAACTCAATTAGGCGCTCTCTGTTCCGACACGTGCGGTGGCGCCCTCCAGCTCGAGGGCTGCTACGTCAAGTACGACAACTCCACGTTCCTCGGTGTCGAGGACAAGACGGTTGTGCTCAAGAAATGCGGACCGTCTGTCGGGTACGAGGTGGAAGCCATGGCGCGAAGGGATGCTGTGCTGGCAGCGATTGTGGGGTCCAGTGGGGCTTATAGAGTAGGTGGGTCCGGGAAAGTGCAAGGCGTGGCGCAATGCGTGGGGGATTTGAGTGGGAGCGAGTGTCAGGATTGTGTCGGGGAGGCGATCGGACGGTTGAAAAGCGATTGCGGGACGGCGGATTTTGGGGACATGTTCTTGGGGAAGTGTTATGCGCGATACAATACTCATGGGCCTCCCGTGTTCTCTAAGGCCCATCATGGTAAGCCATTCTTCACAACTACCACTACTGCAATTTCATTGGTAATGTTCTTTATTTATTTATTTATTTATTTATTTATTTATTTATTTATTTTTAATTTAATTTTTATAATTATTGAATTATAAAATGTGGGAATTAATTTGCAGATAAATTTAGTGGTGATGGTGAGAAGACATTTGCGATTATAATTGGGCTTCTAGCTGGAGTTGCTCTTCTCATTATTTTTCTTATTTTTATAAGAAAAATATTTCAAGGATCTGGTAATTTCCTATTTTTATTTTTTATTTTAAAAAAAAATTAATTTTTTTTTGTTTTTTTTAATGATTTGGTTTGGTTGTTGATGCAGGTAAATAACGGTAAAGTATGGAATGGATGGAAGGATAATGGGTTGTTTTTTATTTTTAATTTTATTTTCTATTTTTCAAGAGAGTTTGTGTATTATTTACTTCTTCTCTATTCTGGAATCTGTCGCACACAATTTTTAAATTTTTTTCTTTTTTTTTTCTCTCTAAAATAATAATATTACTCTACTTACTTTTCCTATTTATCTTTTTATTTTTATTTTTACCCTAAATGAGGTAAAATTTACTAGCAACACACAAGTAAATCTTGGGTTAAATTTAACGTATTAAATGTCGATGTAAATGCTAAAATGAGTATCACTAATTGATAATGTTCTAATTCTCACGCCCCACTTATTATACTAAAAGAATGATTGATATCCCCTTTCAACATGTATGGAAATACCTTTTATCTTGCAAGCTCGTGAAGATGTATGTGATACTCGAGTAAAAAAGTATATGAATGAATTAAGACCATGTCTGAATGAGAGAAATTCTGAGAGTAGAATGGTTAAGAAATGCTTAAAAGAATTGAAAGTCACTCACTTTTTTCGATTACTTGATCCTATGAACTATATAGTTAAACGTGTTTTGCTTGAAACAATTCTATGTTGGGTTGTACGTGTGTGAGAACAAAGCAGGTTGGAATGATTTATGTTATATGTAAATATAGTTTTCACTCTTAACAAGTAAGAAGTAGGTAACGTGACCATGTCACAGAAGATTATTAAGCTATTTTCTTTTCCATACAAATAATATTAATATTAAAGAGAATGATACGCCTTTTCTTTTTTAAGCTTTTCAAAACCATGCATGCTAAAGCACTACACTAATGGAATTCTTGCTTGGTTGCTTTCTTTCTTTTCTTTTGGCCTTTCGACACGAAATGGAATAATTCAGCATATCCTTCGGGAACTAAAGTAATAACACAATAGATATCACTTCAAATATCGACCTGTCTATAGAGATATTGTCATTCACTTATATAATACGAATAATACGAATAAAATAATGGTCTAAACGAGGATGAACTTAGAGTGAATAAATTGGGCACACGTAACGAGATTAGATTTAAAACTCGGACCTAACTAAGGAACGTACCTAAGGTCAAAATAGTAAAAGAGAAAAGCAAGCAAAAAGTATAGAAAATGGGCATACAACTTTAATGCTTTATCCCAAAAAGGTTGCATGGCTTTGTTTCTTTTCTCTATAATGAGACACACTCCTTAAAAGAACAACCCTTAAAAAAACTTAAAATTGGAGCTTGATTCCATTCAATAATTGCCCACCAATCGACCCGTGCAACCTTATTGGTTAAGCAATATACACGAACACAAATCTCTTTAAAGTTGTGTAATACACGAGTAAACGAGCAATACATGAATGAATTGAAAGAACAATTTTGAAAATAAGATAGCAATTCTTAGAATTGGAATCGTAAATTCTAACCCAAATCTTGAACTTGAAACGTTATAGCGGGAATCGAACCCGCATCTGCTATGGAGTGGAACTCCTTTTCCCATTTATTAATAAAAGCATCGACCAAATGGCCCAAATGAAAGGAACTAATTCTTCATTGGGCCTAATTGCACCATAAAAAAAAAGCCCATAAACAGAAATGGTCAATGGATTGGGCCATGATTCGGATCGAATATCTCAACGTAATAACACTTTTCAGCTCCAATAATAAAAGTATAAATGCAAAGTAAATGAAATTCCATCGAAGTTTTTGTTGCATAAATGAAGTTTGATTCTTATTGACGTGACATTGATATTGAAGGTGAGTGATGAACGAGATAGGATTATGAGCGAGCTTATATTAATACAATTTAAAATATAGTACAAATTTAATTAGCTTACTAATATGAACTAATTTTTGTATGATACAAATGAATTAACGAATGAATTTTGTTTTCATTAATTTCGAAAACGAAAATCCCCAATCCAAACGAAGAACAAATCAAATTCATTTTAATTTCTGAATTTCCCGATCACCTCGAACACATCGGCTCTTCCACTATGGTCTCCAACAATGGCTTCCTCGACCTGCACATCGACCTTCGATGACTCATAACCGGCTCCGGCGAGAATTCCTCCCCTTCTTCATTATCCAATTTCAACTTCGCTTCGGATTCCTCTGTTTTCCCACCGCCGACAATCCGCCGTTTCTTCCCGCCGGATACCCGCTCGGCGGCGAGAAACAAGGCTCCCATATCCGCCACCGAAACCACCGAATTCACCTTCTTCATCGGAAACAGAACGTATGAATTACCCATCTCGAGATCCTCATCCGCCATCAGCGCCGAGAATCGCCGACCCACATGAACCGATTGAGAATTGACGACGAAGAAATTGGGCATCTCAAACATCAGCTCCGCAGCCTTGACCGGTTCCTGAAACCGCCGAACTTCGCCGCTGGGAAAAACCACCGTCGTGGTGGAAGAATTGGAGGGTTTGCCGCCGATTTGGGTGGAAAGAGTACAAGAAACGTAATTCCCCATGAATCGAAAAGGGTAAAAACAAACAAGAGATTTGAATCTTGGAGGAATTGAGGAAGAATTAGAAGGCAAGGAATGGATTTATAGTGAGGGAAAGGGGAAATCATATGGTAATTGGAAAAGTCATGAACTCGGAGATGTGGAATGGGTTGATTTTGAAAGCAAAAGTGAAGCCCAGTTGGTTGTGTTTGACATTATTGCACATTCCGCGTGGAACAAGCCTAAATCAATTAAATTATATTTATTTCTTTTAGAATAAATAGAAAAATTTGATAATGAATGGGATAGGAACTAGGAAGAGAATTGAAAGGAAAGGGAAGGGAAAGCGGCGGCGGCGGCGGCGGCGACATCCCAAGTAATGCGTGACTGTTAAATGAAGGCAGCTAGCGGCGGTGTCGGTTATTTGTATAATTATGAATAACATATTCTTTGCCGCGTCGCCGGGCTGTACTCTCTAAACACATAGCGTTGCTGCCAATGCCATTCCCTGCAAACTTACAAAACACCCCAACCTTATCCTTGTCCCTAAAAATAATTATACTCCTTTATCGTTCTCCTCTCTAATTGACGTGGGATTTCATAATTCACCCTCTCTGGGGATCCAGCGTCTTCGGTGTCACTCGTTCCCTAATCCAATCTAGGTGGGACACCCAATATACCTTCTTCGGGGCTCAACCTCCTCGCTAGTACATTGCCCAACGTTTGGCTCTGATACCATTTGTAATAGAGATCTTTACATTTTTATAAAGAATGATTCGTCCTCCTCCCAAACCGACGTGGAATCTAACACTATCTTTCTCAGAATTAGAAAAGTTAATTTAATTCATTGTGGCAGGAAATCACGGTTTAAATAGAAAATGGAGGGAGCGAGGAAAAATTTCTCCGTAAAAAACTCAAATTTTACAAAAAATAAACAAATTACACGAACAATTCAAAAAATATGTTGGTTGAAGAAATTCAACTATTTAAGACATATAGAATCTGAATTGTACTGGAACATAGTGAATTAATGGTGAATTAATGGTGAAAATGAAGTAGAAAGGAAAGTAAACAAAGGGAGAAGGTGCCAGTAAGAAATGTAAAACCCAGAGACCCAGAAATTAGCAACAAGAACTTTACAAACTCAGCCAATTGTTTGTCCTTTTTGAGTTTGTAATCATAGGAGGGGGCGTAGTTCCATCCATATTCATGTTGTCTGTAACTCAAACACCTCTCTACTCTCTCCCTCATCTTCATCTCTTCCATTCTCTCTCTTAACACTCCCATGTTGGCGTCTACCATCTTCCCCAACCTTCCTGCACCACCACCATCACAGAAGGACTCACCCTGATCCTCTCTGAAACACTGGGCTCTAACTTGGAGACGACCACGACCGAGTACAGGCCAAGCCATAACAACACATGGCTTTGCTAATGGTGCAGCATACACACAACCAACTGCAACCATCTTCTAACAAGCTCTAATCCTTTCTGGGTTTCTCACAATTGACACAAAAAAGATGGTTTCTCTCTCTCTCTCTCTCTCTCTCTCTCTGTTTGGATCAGTTGGCCTAATTTCCAAGAACAAAAGGCTGTTTCCTTGAGATTTATAAACAAGAATATATTGTTTCGTTCGGTGGTCAAACCGATTGAATGTTTTCCTTTTTCTTTTCTCGACAATTTTATATTTTCAATATTGAAAATATAAATAAGCATTTTGAGTTTGGAGTTAGTGTGTGGATTATTAGTTGTAGTCTAAAAAAATCAACGATAATGGCTATGGCTTTTGTGGTTGGAATTGTAAGCTAAGTTCCAAATAAAAATCCATGCTTCACGGTTGGGTTGGACTTTATAATATATGTAATATGTTGTTAATATTTTATGAACAATACCCTAAACCCTAAATAATTGTTTCTAACATTGGTCTAATTCATGCATCTCTTCACTCTTTTACCATATGGAAAACCAAGGAAAATGTTTTGTTTCGTGTAGGATCACATTACAAATATGAATTAAATGAGAAAAATATATAATACTTAATTAATAAATGAGTCCTCCATCTACAAGCAAAATTCAACAAATCTGGACTTAACTTAGAAGCTTAAATTAACTTATGGTTTTTAATCATTCAAACTCCACCCAAATTCAACCACTTAACTTGGAAGTTAATGCCATTTAAAACTCTCTTGAGAATTAAAAATTAAACAAACTAAAAACAATCAACTTCAACCTATTAAAATATGCCAAGGAAAAGTCCTGAAAAGGCAATGCCATTCATGCAGTCCAAATATTGATATTGATATTGATATTGATCTTTTTTCATTATTTGAGATATATATGTGTGTGTGTGTGTGTAATATGGCTGTAACCTATTGCATACAAACATGAAACTTAGGAGATTAAACTAGTAATTTAACCGAATTTAAAAACAATAAATATGAAGCTAAGTAGAAGATTCAGATTTCTGATACTAAATCCCAGGCATATAAGGCAGAAGGAGATGTCTTCAAACGCAAACAAAGGATGCTTAAAAAAAGAGTATAATAACAGAGCATGTTTGTTTTCTAAGCAAGACAGAACATGAACGAAACCCACCGATCCTATTTACCAACAAGAAGGGGAAACAGAAGTTCACTACGTTGTACTAAAGTCCTAAATTAAACAGAAGGAAGTTGGGAAAGATTGAACCTTGAGGTCACCATGTGTAGTAATGTCATTAAGCCTGGCTGCTGCTACATGGCCCTCTCATGCGATCCGTTGATGTTTCCTCTTTTGTCCAGAGGATCCCTCGTCCTGTCCTGGCTGAGTTTTGACTGGCATGCACTCGTCCAAAGTTCGAGCCACCTCGAAAGCTGAAGAGTAGTCTGTGTGATTTTGGATAGCCACTAATCCCCTGATCCCTTTCCGAAGGCCCATAACAAAACGATGCACCATCTTTGCCTGTGTATCCACCATCTCTGGAGCAAAGCGAGATAGCCTCAGAAACTGTCGGTCGTAATCCTCCACAGACATGTTGCCTTGTTTCAAGTTCAAAAACTCCATCTCTTTCTCATGCCTGAGAGTCATTGGGCAACGCCACTCCAAAAACATATCCTTGAACTCTTCCCACGAAATAGGACTCTCACCATCATCTTCTTGCGCTGACCCAACAGACCTCCACCAGTTGCGAGCATTCCCTTGTAGCTTAAAAACTGCACATCTCACCCTTTGCTCATCCGGAAACTTCAATAAATCAAATAGAAATTCAAGATCTCTTATCCAGTCATATGCAACATCTATGTCACCCGAGCTAGCATCAAATGCAGGGGGGTCATATCTTATGAATTCCCGGGCATAATTGATGTTGCCCATTGTAGAAGACTGAGAGGATGGTGCAGAAGAGCGTGCCCCACCATTCCGAACCACACAATCTATGATCTGCTGTAATGCATCAGGGGACAGAGCTACGGATGGTATATGCGATCCAGCAGCTGCAGGAATGGTGGTTAGCAGTATATGTGGTGTCTGTAATCCAGATGCTGCAGCATTGAGAGGCAAAGATGTCTCAGTAGCTGGTGGATCCCGATCTTCGGGGATGTCTGTGCAGGGCGCCATGAACTGGTAACAAATACATAGGGCAAGAGAACATCCTTAATCATACAAACAAGATAAATAATCACACAATAAAAGCATAATGCAACGTATCTCATAAGCAAAAATAATCCCTGATATATAATGTGATGGCAGAGGAGTCTTGAGTGGTTGGCTATTGTAAATTATAGATATTGCCTTCCAAAATTCTAGTCTACATAACCTATAGTATATTGCTTTGTTCCCAACTATAGCCCTTAACTTAGTAACATCTTTACTAATATACATTGCTTCCTAAAGATCTTTCCTAACATTTGCTTTGTTAGATATATTAATCTTCTTGGTCAACCAAAGACCTCATCAGTTTATTTGTAAAACTGGTTACTTTGCTTGTTCCACACCGAAGGAAATGTTGAGCATTTTGAAACGAGGGGAAGGGAATGGTGAAATTCCTTAGTACTTTTTCTTGATATTCCAATTTGCTAACGGTAATTAGCTTCAAAAAATATTCTCAAATTTCCTAGTACTGCAAACAGGAGCTTCCCCATTATGCAATCTGAGGTATTTATAAAGACGCAAGGCTAGAACTCAACAAGAAGCCAAACCCCTTCATGAAATGATGGCACAAATCTTTTTGTCTGCTCAAGGATGCTATGCTCTTCAACATCTTCCATACCTTGTAGAACTGATTATAAAGTCACAAGTGTGAGTATTAAGGAGAAATAGAAGGTCTAAGCCAGGAAATTGGAATGAAATTAACTACAAACAATTGTTGATATTAGCTTCTCTAAACCACAACATTCACAAAGTCACAAAAGCTTCCCAAAGACAATATAGCATGACGTGCGAACTTCAGTCCAGTGAAGCGCAACTGTAAAAGAATTACAACTAAAGAAAATTCTTTGATTAAGAATAAGGGCAAGGCAAAGGACTCCAACCTCTTTCTTTTCTTTTTCCACATAAACTAAATCATTGTCAAAAACAAAAGAAGGAAACATCGACTGCCTAAAAGCCCAATTACAAGTATAACGAATTGGAATAATTTTAGTAACTTTGAATAATAGGAGGCCGTGTTTTAAACTGTATTCCTGGCGAAATGTCGAATATATCAATGACTCATATAAATGATAATTCACCATAATAGCCGTATATGACTTTCATATACTACTGATAGAGGATAACTACAATCATCCCAGATAAACAAATTGGATTCTACCCAAAACAAGAATTCCCAAACTTCAATCTTGTTCACACGAGCAAAGATGAAAACTATTGAAACGAAAACTAGGGATTGGAATATCTGCATGTCTCTAATATCACTTATTACTCCAAATTAGCAGATTCATTTCACATTCAATTTCATTTGAGTTCCAAACAAGTGTTTCTCCTCAAAAGGTCTACAAATTTTTGGCTCCTGGTTTGTCTAATCTACAAATGGCAGAATCAATTTCTTAAAACAAAGAAGTAAAGCACAAATTGGATTCTACCCAAAACAAGAACTCCCAAACGTTAATCTTGTTCACACGAGCAAAGATGAAAACTATTGAAACGAAAACTAGGGATTGGAACATCTGCATGTCTCTAATATCACTTATTACTCCTAATTAGCAGATTC
>NC_036650.1:5586026-5608325 GCF_002806865.2 Cucurbita pepo subsp. pepo | reverse complement strand
AAAAAAAAAAAAAAAAAAAAAAAAAAAAAAAAAAAAAAAAAAAAAAAAAAAAAAAAAAAAAAAAAAAAAAAAAAAAAAAAAAAAAAAAAAAAAAAAGAAGAAGAAGAAGAAGAACGCAGCAAGGACAACACGATGTTAGCAATTCAGAAACACAATGAAAATATGTTAAAAGAAATTTCCAGGCAGACGAATTTATCTTGAATTAAACAACTAATTAATGCAGACGGGAAATAGGCGGACTCAACTAAGTACAGCAACCTACACTCTACATCGACGATCATATAACCCTTAAATCAAACGAGACGAACACCGATCTCAAGGAAATTCAAGAAGTTTTTCAACACAGATAATACGAGGAACAGAGGAAGACAAGCCGAATCTAACCTAGCTGAAGGATCAGGAACAATCGAATGAAAATCGAATCGCTCCGTGCTTCATCTGGTTTCAGAGGGTAACAATGAGTTCAGAATTGGAGTAATTTTGCTTTATAACCGACCGGCGTCCTTCCTTGGGCCTCAAATAGGCCCAAATTTTCATGGGCCACCAACACTCTTGGGCTTCTATCAATCACCCATTTTAATAATAATTTTTTTTTCTCAGAATTATCTATTGTTTATTATTATTTTTCTATAAAGCATATTCTTTATCTTTATTTTGGAATATTATTGTGGGGATTTCTTTATTATTTTAATTCACTAGCTAGATTAAGCTTAAAATTTATTCTTTTTGTAAAAAAAAATAATAATAATAAACGTTGAGTTTTATAAAGAAATATTCTTACTTATCCTTTTTGTATTAACCTATAATTAATAATTAATTTTTATAAAAAAATATTGAGAAAGTTTTAATCAATTAATTAATAATAATTAATAAAAATTATGGTAAAATAGACGGAATCTGACGTAATTTAGTAGATAAGATATCGATTATTATTAAATCGTCCAATTTTTTAACCCGCAATGATTGAAATAAAAAATAGTTGAAATTGAAAACTAAATTAGGTACTAAATTAAAAGCACTCTTGAATGCTATTACTTTATTGGATGCAAATTAAAAAAAAAATAATAATAATAAATATATATATATATATATATATATAGCCAATAAAGAATTGGAGCTTGTTATATGCTTTAATTGCAATAATAGCTTAGAGTTGGTTTGGTCAATATAGGTTAATTGAATTAAAAGGTTGGTCTCCCCGGACTTAAAATATATATATATATATTAATAATAAATATATATATATACATAATTTTTTTTTAATTTTATTTTATTTATTTTTGCTTTCGATCTATTTTTTAAATGTATTTTTTTTTTACATTTTTTAGTTCGAGTCTTAATATTTAAATAATTTATTTTTAACAAACGTCTTCCAGAGTACTATAAGTATGATATGTAATAAATATACATAATTATAATTTAAATAGTGACAGAACTAAATATAATTTTAGATTCTTAGGAATTACCCACTCACCTCGTACCCTATACTTGAACATGACCTAATGTCTATAAATTTGTAGATCATTAACAACCGTTACACTTCCAACTAGATTTACACACTCAATAAATCCAGGGCCCATTCTTAATATTCCAAAACTGAATTAAGATTATAAATCATTTATCTTCGTNTTCCACACAACTGTTTCACCTCAAAAGGTTTACAAACTTTTTGGCTCCGGGTTTGTCTAATCTACAAATGGCGGAATCAATTCCTTAAAACAAAGAAGTAAAGCACAAACGATCAAGAGAAAAAAAAAAAAAATAAATATATATATATATATATATATATAGCCAATAAAGAATTGGAGCTTGTTATATGCTTTAATTGCAATAATAGCTTAGAGTTGGTTTGGTCAATATAGGTTAATTGAATTAAAAGGTTGGTCTCCCCGGACTTAAAATATATATATATATATTAATAATAAATATATATATATACATAATTTTTTTTTAATTTTATTTTATTTATTTTTGCTTTCGATCTATTTTTTAAATGTATTTTTTTTTTACATTTTTTAGTTCGAGTCTTAATATTTAAATAATTTATTTTTAACAAACGTCTTCCAGAGTACTATAAGTATGATATGTAATAAATATACATAATTATAATTTAAATAGTGACAGAACTAAATATAATTTTAGATTCTTAGGAATTACCCACTCACCTCGTACCCTATACTTGAACATGACCTAATGTCTATAAATTTGTAGATCATTAACAACCGTTACACTTCCAACTAGATTTACACACTCAATAAATCCAGGGCCCATTCTTAATATTCCAAAACTGAATTAAGATTATAAATCATTTATCTTCGTAAAAAAAACACAGATATATTCGGTCAACATAAAATAAAATATACTTATTTTATTTACTTGATTTGACAAGTTATAATATGTACGTGTGGAGTATAAGTGAAAAGTGTCGGTAGCGACTTGTTCTTAACGAATCTCTATTCAAGTGGGAGTGTAGATAGAAAGAATTTTGAATAGTCGAGTGGAGAAAGCCGGGGAATGCAACCGTCTTCTAATATTTTTGTATGTTAAATAGTCGGAATAAATTTTTTATCATTTATTTTAAAAGTTTCCTAAAGTGTCACCTTTTTAGTCAACGTCACACATAGGTGAGGTGTCGAGTTATAACTCGTTTAAACGGGCTACTACCTTTTTTGCTTGTTTGACTTCACGGGTTAGAATTGATGTGATTTTATACGCTACAATATAATATAGCCGTCTATACAAATAAATGGATAAATAAAATAAGGTTAGAGTATGTGTTCGGGATTCTTTTGTATAAATTTTTAATTTTATATTTATTCGATCCTTAAAATATTACAATATGAATAAATAAATAAATTATTATTTAACCATTAATATTTAATTTAATATCACCAAACCTAAACCAAACCTCAAGCTCAAGTCGTTTCATTTCAACTTCCAATCCGATAACGACTTTCATTACACTTTTAAAACTGCCCCTGCCCATAACCCCTGCCCAAAACCCCTGCCCTCTGCCCGTCTTGGAATTTGACCATTTTGCCCTGACCTAGAAAATTCAACCGTCAAAAACATAACCTATATACCCTATTAATTAATTAATTAATTAATTAAAATAAACGTTTTTTTTTTTTTCTCTCTCTCTAACTGTTGCTTAAAGCCACGCTCTCCTCTTCTTTGCCTTTTAAATCTCTCATCGCTCAACTGCTTCACGCAATTTTCAATCCTTCTTCCTAATGGATTATTACAGCTCTCCCTCCGGGAGCCACCACCGGACCGCCGTGTCGACCGAGGCTGCCGTCCTCAAGGCTCTCCTCCTTGTTCAATCCGATGCTCTCGATTCCAAGCTTCAAGGAGCCTGCGAAATTCGCCGACTCACTAAAACCTCCCAACGATGCCGCCGCCAGCTCTCGGAATCAATCCCCCACCTCGTCTCCATGCTCCACCCACTCCACTACCCTGACTCTCACCTCGAGGCCGCTCTTCTTGCCCTTCTCAACCTTGCTGTTAAAGATGAAAAGTAAATTCCTCTTACATCTCTTTCTTTGCCTTCTATATGACCTGATTTCTTTTCACGCTTTCTTGATATATATATATTTTTTTTTATTAGCTTGTGTTCTTGCGTTTATATTAATCGATTAATAGAATTTGTTACGCTTTCTGAAATTTTCATCTAATTAGCGATATCGATGAGGAGGTTTCTTTTTCTTCTTCTTCTTCTTTATTCCCTTCCCGTTCTTTTGTGGTTAATTATATTTTCGCTTGCGTGTTTGGCTGGTGAGAATACGTGAAAGAAAATGTAAACGGTAGAGGAAGAGGAGGAGGAGGAAGAAAATCTGAAACCAAATTTACATGTGTTGGTTGGTCAATTAGATTGAGATATTTTTTTCTTGGATTCCCTTAACTGAACGATTTCTATATTGGCTATGTTTTTAAATTGATAAAGAATTTGCTAGTCTCAGTATATTTGTATTTGTCCTGTTGAGCTTCGTTTATTTTATTGCTAATTATATTGTTGTTATTTGTGGCTTTAGTTGTTGGAGGCTTCCCCCCTTTCCCTTTTTTTTAATGCGGTTGGCATGGCATGCGGTGGTTGGTGTCTTTGATTGCGCAAATTTGGCTGAAAAAGATATGAAAATTGTGTATATTTTGTCTGTTTTTCTTAAATATAAAAGCCCATATGTTGTTCTTGATGATGATTTAAGGTCTCATGGAAAAATATGCTGTTTTAATTGCCTTGCTATTTTCTGATGTGGGATAATGCTGATGTTCTGTTTATGAATGGTTTGATGAATCAGAATTTGAAAGTTTTTTGTTTTTTTTTTTTAGTTCGACCCAACATTTGAGGTAGCAGTCAAATACTTTATAGACTTAATCGGTTAAACTATGCTTTATAGACATAATCGGTTAAACTATGCTTGAGTTGAGTCGACTATATTGTAGAAAAGTATTGAACATATGGATTTACCGAGGATCCTCCCTTCCCCCATTAGACTACTCTTGCTAAGTAAACCCAATGGTCTTCTATCATTTCCTATGTTGACACCTCCTCCCACTCATGTGCTTGCTTGCACACCCAAACAGCTGATCTTATCTTGCAGATGTGAGCTCACCCCTGTTTTTTCCTTGTTCTTCCTTGTATATGATAATCGAATTGTCATGTGCCCTGTCTTGTTCCTTCTAGCACATCGGATATATTGGGGGCCTTAAGTTCTCATCACAGTTGTGAAATGTTTCCTAGAAAATTCCAGTACGAATGATACTGTTGGCTGAATAAGATGTGTGCACTTGCAATGGAGTTTCTTTTGTTTAGATATCTTAGGTGAAGGAAGAATATTATTGCCTGTTGTGTTTCTGGTAATTGATTCCATGTCAAACTGAGAAGCTGCTTCCTTAATATGTTAATTTTTGGAGTGCCTACAGGAACAAGATCAAGATTGTAGAAGCTGGTGCCTTGGGACCAATTGTTGGTTTTCTGCAATCAGAGAGTTTGATCCTACAGGAGAATGCCACTGCTTCTTTACTCACTCTTTCAGCTTCTACTGTCAATAAGCCGTTAATAAGTGCTGCTGGTGCCATTCCTCTCCTTGTGGAGATTCTTAGATGTGGAAGCCCACAAGCAAAGGCAGATGCTCTAATGGCCCTTTCCAATCTTTCAACACTCCCATCTAATCTTAGCATCATTCTAGATTCAAACCCAGTCCCTTCAATAGTCAGTCTGCTGAAAACTTGTAAAAAATCTTCAAAAACTGCTGAAAAATGCTGCTCACTGATTGAATCCTTAGTTGGTTTTGATGATGGAAGAATAGCGTTGACATCTGAAGAAGGTGGAGTTCTTGCTGTTGTGGAAGTTCTCGAGAATGGCTCTCTTCAAAGTCGTGATCACGCTGTCGGTGCACTATTGACAATGTGCGAGAGCGACCGGTGTAAATATAGAGAACCTATCTTAGGAGAAGGGGTAATCCCTGGTCTTCTTGAACTCACTGTCCAAGGTACACCTAAATCTCAGTCAAAGGCTAAAACCCTCTTAAGGCTATTAAGGGACTCTCCATATCCAAGATCTGAGCTTCAACCCGACACGATCGAGAACATTGTTTGTAATATTATTTATCAGATCGATGGAAAGGACGATCAATCTAGTAAAGCAAAGAAGATGCTGGCAGAGATGGTGCAAGTAAGCATGGAGCAGAGCTTAAGGCATTTACAACGAAGGGCTCTGGTATGCACGCCCACTGATATTCCTATGAATAATTCATGCACCTCTGAAGTTTCTTCAAAGTAACAAAATTTGTTCTCATGCTTTGTCCATGGAGTTTGTAAGATATAAACTTGTTTAGTTGTTACTATTAGAGAACAGGAAATGAAAATAAGATATAGGAGAAAGCAAGCCAGTCCAGGCAGGTCGTGGGAGTGTCGGGAGACTGGTAAAATGCCAAATAAAACTGGGAATGGGATCTGTATGGGGTTGAAATCATAGTGTTCTTTTTTCCTCTTTGCATGTTTGTAAAGGCACTGTTGTATCACAGTATAGAAATAGTGGAGTTTCAAAGTGTTCATTTCTTGGACTTCATCGTTCCCCCCTCCAAACAATATGTTATAAATGATATCGAAGCTAGATGCTGGGCGGTGTGCCAACGAGGATGCTGGCCCCTAAGGAGGTGGATTGTGAGATCATACATGGATTGGAGAGGGGGAACGAAACCTTCTTTATAAGGGTGTGAAAACCTCTCCTACTAGATGCGTTTGGAAGCCTAGAACTTAAAGAGAACAATATCTACTAGCGATGAACTTATAATGATATACTCGAGTTAGTAGGGTAGTAGCTCCACGTGCATGCACATAGAAGCATAAAGCCAAAGTAGTAGATGATCACAAAGCAAAAGAAAGGAAAGGAAGAAAGAAGGATAAGGAGATTGGGAATAAGTTCTTTGCTTGGGTTACAAGTGAATTTGGTGCAAGAGTGTTGCCTAGGATCCCTTTTCTGTCCATATCTAAGAGAAAATGAATCATGATCCTAACTTGTCATAACTATATATTTACACACACACGTGTCCCGAAGTTAAAAGCTACATCACATTTTTTAACCCTAGTAACATAAAGCCAAAATGATGGATCAAAGAAGATTGTCATTGATTTCCATGTATACCAATTACCAAAAAGATAGTGTCTTCATATTTATTTTCATTTTCTCATCGGGTTTTTTAAAACATTTCTTGCAAACGTGACTCGAGGCTCGAACATACACCGACGTTGTCTGCGACGTTTGAATTCCTTACAGCTGATTTGTTTGCTAGGTTAAAACAAATACCGCATAATAGATGTCTCAGTGTTGCAAGAGTGCGATTGTAACAAGTGATATCCAATGGATTTGAAGTTTAATCCCATTAATCGCTCAGAAGAATCAATTACAATTGTTTTCTTAGTATATCACGATGATTCATCCCGTAGAAATACAATTACTTCATACCTTTATCAAAAGTAAGTGACTAGTAAATTGAAAAATGGTCCGATAACGATGAATATTATTATTTTAACTTTAATACATAATAAAACAAACATGAAAAGGAAAAAACCCATGAAATTTAACTCGTAGCTGTGTCATTAGCATTGGTCCGCTATCATGAATAAAAAAATACAAATTAACCATGACCTACACCGGGTCCACTATCCCGATCATAATTTTCCTATTTCCAGAAGAAAAAATTCTTTTTTTAACGGGTTGTGGACAAAGATGGATTCGGACCTCTAACATTATAATTTGTAGCCACGTGCTCTAATTTTACGAGCCACAAGCTCAACCCTATCTCTACTTCGAGAATACTTTAAAAAAATCATATAAACCCTAAACAGGATATACATCCATCTGCCCAGTGTGGACAGCGATTGAAGCGGACGCTTTTATTTATTTATTTATTTATTATTATTATTTGTTATTTCATACCCAAAAATTAGGACCTGAATTTTCCTTGCATGAAAAACGGGTTTAATTTAAAGAAAAATAAATATTATATTAAATGTGGATTATTTCATTTATTATACATTCAAGGGTATTTTGGGTAACAGAAAAAGTTTAATAAATGCCTAAAATCCTACCAATAAGTAATTTACATAAATTATATTTAAATCAATACGAGTTCAAACATTATATTATCATATTAAATTATACTATGCGATGATATAAATGAACGAAGGTATAACTTACATCATAAATGCATACCATGATTTTAAACTATAGAAACTTCATGCATCTTGTATGTTCACGTGCATCGAAATACTTTCCCTCTATGATTAGTACGGACGCGTATACTACAATGTTATGTTACAGTATTGTGTACACCATAATACTATGTACGCTTTAATACATTATTAGCCATGAGACGTTCCATGTGATTATATTTATGTTTTTAAACAAATAATTTATTTATAAAAACAATGTGATACAGCTAAGTTTGTACCAAAGTCGTCCATATTTAAATAAACGCCAAAATAATAAAATAATAATAATAATAGAGAAAATAATTAAATTATTAAACAAAATATCTGTAAAGAATGTGAGAGAACTGAGTGTTGTAGTGATAAAATTCGACAAAGAATTCAATCATCAACATTATTTAATGTTATTTATTACTTTTACACATTTTTTTTAAAATTTTTTTATAAAATTCGACAAAGAATACTTTCCCTATATACGCATGTTTTGTCCTTACTTACGGTGAGATTCTACATTGGTTGGGGAGGAGAACGAAACATTGTTTATAAGAGTGTGGAAACTCCTCATTGGTAGACGCATTTTAAAAACTTTGAGGGGAAGCTCGAAACAAAAAACTCATAGAAACAATATCTCCTAGTAGTGAACTTGGGCTGTTACATTCGCATGCTTTCTAGGAAAATTTTTAGGAGGTCACTCAAAGCATCAAAAGGAAAATTCAAATAAGACAATATCTATTAGCAGTGGGGTTCGGCTGTTACACTCGCGTGCTTGTTAGAAAAATTATTAGGAAGTCATTCAATATAGAATTGTTTGAAGCTAGGTGGGTTGGATTAATTACAACCCCCTACAAATAGGGTCTAGAAAGTAGGAGGGTTGTGTATGATTTGAGTACATTTAAAGCACTCTTTCATTGTGTGTCAGTGTCAATGGCACTCGCAAATTCAGCTGAACAAGAGCAGCAAATATCTGACTCTCTCATCAACTTCAAGTGTGGGATTGGCAACAACGAGCCTTTGCTGAGCTTTGAGCCACAAGGGGTTTGTCAATTAGACACTCACAATTGGGATCAATTGCGTGCCATGGAGGATCCCAGCCCTCCAAGACATCACGGAGATCATAGCCCTCTTTATGGGTGCCTTTCTTATGCCATTCAAGACCCTGAAGCAGCTCAGGACATAACTGGAAATCACAAGCGAGCCCATACGACGGTATTAAATCGTTCGTCTTCATTGCTAAATTATAAGTTTCGTCCCTAAACTCGTATTAGATTGATCGATTGATTGACAGGGAAATAGCAGTGAGGGTGTTTGTAAGAAGCAATGTAAATCATCAACAGCCAAGGATCCACAGAGCATTGCAGCCAAGGTTTGGTCTTGTTTTGTTTGAACAACGTTGGCTAAGAAAATGTCTGTTTTATTGTTTGTTTTGTTACTTAGAATCGACGAGAGAGGATTAGTGAGAGGCTGAAGATACTCCAAGAATTGGTTCCTAATGGCTCCAAGGTGCTTATTGCTATCTAAATTAAGAAAAGCTTTGAACTTTTATGGAATTTTGGGCCATTTTTAACTTCATTTTGCAGGTTGATTTGGTAACCATGTTGGAGAAAGCCATTAGTTATGTCAAGTTTCTTCAACGTGTCAAGGTACGAATATAAGTTACGAATAGAAATGTATGTTTAAATTAGAGAATCCGGACTTGTAGGGACCTATTGAAGTAGAGAGAGATTTCTCCCCATTAGTTAAACGAGGCTAAAGATAGAGATTATATTCTCTACCTCCAACCCGCTCAAATCTATTAGAAACTACAAACCTCCACAATGGTATGATATGGTCTATTTTGAGTATAAGCTCTCATGGTTTCTTTTTAGGCTTCCACCTCGTACTAATGGAGATGTATTCCTCACTTGCAAACCCATGATCATTCTTTGAATTAGTCAATGTGGGACTCCCTCCCAACAATCCTCCCCTCGAACCTGAGGCCTATGGGGCCCTCGAACAGCCTCCCTATAATCGAACAAAGGGCTCAACTTCTTCTCTGGAGATATCAAACAAAGTACAACTACACCTTCGAGACTAGTAATTTCTTTGTTCGACATTTGAGGATTCAATTAGCATACCTAAGTTAACGACATGACTTTAGATACCATGTTAGAGATGCATTTCTTACTTATATAGACTCGTGATCATTCTCTTAATTAGTTAATGTGGAACTCCCTCCCAACAATTCTCAAACACGTCTCTATGCCCTCTTTATCGTTCTAGTTAAAATTTTGAATTTCAGATCCTAGCGGCCGACGAATTTTGGCCCGTTCAAGGAGGGAAAGCTCCAGATATTTCACAAGTTAGGGAAGCCATTGATGCCATTCTTTCATCACAAAGAGAAAGAAGCTGAAGCTCAAGTAGTCAAAAGTGATGGTGTTTTTGGCCTCCGCGTAGACCGACATTACTCAAATGAGCTAGCAACTGAAATGTATGCATATCAGAATGCACGCCCAATGCCTTATCAGGGCCAATGTGCTTTAATCTTTTGAAGAACATCAACGCCTCATGCAGGCTGCAGCCCATTTGGGTCCTTCACCAATACACACACAAAGGAATCAGCCCATTTTCAATCTACAAACTTGCTCCAATCCAAACCCCTTTTTTGTTACTCTTTTATTTGCTTCCAATCATCCTACCTTAGATTCAATCTTTTTGTTAGGTAGAATTTGAATTAATGTAACCGTCCAAGTTCATTGCTAGTTGATATTGTTTTCTTTTGGGCTTTCTCTTCCAAACTTCTTAGAAGTTTCCACACTCCCTTTCCAACAGACGAGGGATCTCACAATCCACCCCCTTAATGGCCCAACATCGTGGCTGACACACCACCCTCTAATACCATTGTAACAGCCCAAGCCCACCACGGCTAATAGATGTGTTCTCTTTGAACTCCAACTGATGGAATCTCACAAGTCTCGCATTTTTTCGTAATTCATGGATTTTGTTGCAAGATTAGAAACAAATACATCTTGGGTCATTTCAAATCCGTAGGTAAGAAACTAGTTCTCCAAAATCATATCAATGAACACCAACAAAATGAAAAGAGACAACACACGGAACCAAAGAGATACTTAAATTTAACTTAATAATTTTGAACTAACACGAAAAAAAAAAAAAAAAAAACTTAATTTTAATACGAAAAAAGAGTTAAAGTTGATTGCAGATTATATTAGATTGNGGAAAAAAAAAAAAAAAAAAAAAAAAAGATTAGTATAAAGCTTAAAGTATATGAAATTATGTAAATGGGCCTAGGCTTAAATCATGTCTTTAATAAAAGTGACATTAAAATCTTATCTTTAACCATTCTTTAATAACCATAATATAAAAATAATGAGCTGCCCATAAACTCCCAAGTAAACATTTCATTATTTTGGTTCACAATGGTCCACAAACTATATAATATACATAATCTAATTATGTTAATTTCTTTCGACTTTAATATATATATATATATATATTTTTTATGTAAGTTACCGGGAGAAAATAACATTTTAAATATTAAAACTACCTTATAGACGGGTTCGTTTGATATACAAAAATTGTTCGAGAACAACCAGCAAAGAACGTTGAGATAAACTGATATCAATTGTGATAGTCCAAGCCCACCGCTAACCGATATTGTCTACTTTGACTTATTACTAATCGTCATCAGCCTAACGATTTTAAAATACGTTTACTAGAGTGAGATTTCTACCCTTTTATAAAAAAAATGTTTCGTTCTCCTCTCCAACCAATGTGAGATCTCACAATCCTTCCCTTGGGACCCAGCATCCTCGCTAGCTCACTGCCTGATGACTGACCCTGATACTATTTGTAATAGCCCAAGCCCACCATGAGTAAATATTGTCCGCTTTGATTCATTACATATTTTCGTCAATCTCACGATTTTAAAATACATTTACTAGGGAGAAATTTCCACATCTTTATAAGAATGTTTCGTTCTTTCAACCGATGTGAGATTTCACAATCCACCTCCTTGAGGGTCCAGCGTTTGGTGACTAGCTCTGATACCGTTTGTTATAGCTCAAGTCCACCGTAGTAGATATTGTTTGCTTTGACCCGTTACATATCGCCATTAGTCTCACCATTTTAACACACATTTATCAGGGCTTGATAAATGTTTCGTTCACGTCTCCAACCAATGCAAAATCTCACAAATTCGCATAAAATCATATCTAAACATTGGATAGATAAACGTCGAAGTTGTTAAGAACTTCAGGACGAGAGTGTTCGGGGGTCATTGCCATATTTGTGTCCCACCGACAAAAACCCAAAGGGGAGAAATGGGAATGAGATTCCCGTCAATACGAGTTCGCGTTTTGGACCATATGCTCCACACGATATGCTTTAAAAATGTTTAATTAATATCAAAATCAAACTTTGAGATATCAATTTTAAACATTTAATATGCATCATTATCACATTAGGTGACCATTATTTGCCGCCATCAGCCCCCACCATATACACACATTTCCGTCCCATTAACATCATCACTCACGTCTTAATAATTAATTTTTTAGTTCAACCATACACAAACCCGGAAAAATTCTCTTATCTAGAATCACAATCTTTTTTTTAGCATCGTTTGCAATATAATATAAAATAGCTTTCTAACCCGAGCGTCCGTTCATGTGGAGGGAAATATATTTTTATTATTTTGTTCGTAAAAAATCTGTTCAAATAGTGTTACATCTAATTTGATATACGAATATTACTTTCTAGTAACAACGATGCCTAAATTAATAGGGTAGGGAGTCTAAAGCATGAAGGAGGCAAGAAGGAGACCATGATGTTACCCGTCACAAAATATTAATATGAGAATCTCGTATTATTCATTAATTCAAATTTTATATTCGACGCTAAATTTTAATTTCTTATATTCGCCTCATTGATCGTAACGTTTTATGCAAAATCATTGAATTTTTTTGTATTCAAATTAAATGAATTCAATGCATCACATTTATGGAAACTCGTAAAAAAATTTCAAACTTTGAAGACATAAATAGATATTTAAACTATACGTAAATAAAAAGTGGTGTATATGAATTGGGTTGGAGAAATCTTTTTGGCCAACCCGAAATATTAGGTTGATTGGGTTTGTGACTCAAGCAACTCGAATAGAGTTTACAATCCAACCAAACTAAACCCAACCCTCTCTTTTGGATTGAGTTGATTGGTTTGTCGAGTTATTTTCTAAATTATTTAAAAAAATTATACTTATCCACCGTACATATTACATTAATAACTAAAATCTCACAAAACTCAAATATATCAATTATTTACAAGTAACAGTGCATTACTAACATCAATTACAAACATTAAATATCATTAATTTTCGTAATAATCTTAAAAATAAGATAATATTAGGATGGTCATGTTTACCGAACCAAAAAAATGTCAACTTAACTTTTATAGTTTGGATTAGATGATACGATTTTTTTTTGGACTCTGAGATAAAAAAAAATTAAAAATTTATTAGAAGGTTATTAACCATAATTAATAATAAAAAAAAAAAGTTAATTATATTAAAAAGCTAGACACCAAAAAAGACAAGGTTGTTGGCGGTTGGAAAATATGGGGTGGTCACCAAACTACATATATAGTTTTAGTTAATATTTATTTTTTTAAAAAAAGAATATAATTAAAATTTATTTCTCATTCGAATATTCACTATTATTTTGTTCATAAAAATCAAAAGTGTTCTGTAAAAGGTAAAAACTCCCCTTTTTGCAGTAATTTTGGAATCTCTCTCTCTTTGGTTCACAATGGGTAAAAAAGTAAAAAGTAAATCATTTTTACTCTTTACTTCTTCCCCAACTAATTTTATGGTAGAAAATATAGATGAAAGTTTCACATTCCCTAATTTAGAGAATGATCATGAGTTTATAAACAAAGAATACTCTCTCTATTGATATGAGACATTTTGGGGAAGTCCAAAGCAAAGCGATGAGAACTCATGCTCATAGTGGACAATATTATGTCACTGTGGAAGTCCAAAAAATGAGAGTTTATGCTCACAGTGGACAATATGATATCATTGTGTAGAGTCGTGTTTATCTAACAATATATTCCTTATAAATTTATTCACTTGTGTTATGCTGAAATTGAAAAACTAACGTTTAATGGGATGAAACATGATTAACTAAGTAAAATGACGAAATTAACCCTTATTTGTTTGGGGTTCCGACAAGCTTTGTGTTTTAATTGGTCATTTTAATCGTGTTTAAATTAATTAAACTTTGATTACTGAAATCATGTCCGTTTCAATCACTCTCTGCCTCGCACGCACGCACACGCAGAGGTCCATGGGGGCCAACACCCGAAGCTCTCTCTTTTTGTTTATTATTTAAAGATAAAATTCCATTTTGAAAGGTAGAGCAAGCGAGCTACCCATTCCACCCATGTCTGCCAAAGCAATTTCCATGGGGACCTTAGCCATGGCTTTTCATCCCCACCCCCCACCTCCCACCACTCTGTTCTTCCATTTCTGTACTTAAATTCCATTATTCTTCTTACTGCATATTCTCCCCCCACCATTGAAGCAAACCCAATTCTTCCCTCTTTTTGCCCTTTTCTTTGTGGGTATCTCTGCTTTTTCTCTTTTGTTTCTTTGAGGGTTTCGAGATCTCTGTTCTTTCCCTCGAGATCTGCTTCCAAATGGGTTTCTCCATTGGTACTTGTTCTAACCCAAGGGTGTCCCACCTTGAGTTAGAGCATCAACATTCCCACTATAACGAGCTCAAGATTAAGACCCTTTTGAGAAAAATGATTTGGGAACTTGGGTTAGCGTGTATTACTCCTCCTGCTCGTCTTCGCCGCAAGAATCAGAGCATTCAAGATGATGATCACCACACCAATGTCGATGGGAAAATCAAGAATCTCGAGCACAATAAGGCTTGGTTGCTTGCGGAGTCTGGTCCTTGTGGTGGGGACTCCTCAAATACTGATCCACAATCGGTTCACTCGTCTTTTCGGTTTAGTTTTTGCTCTCAAGTTGAGCTTGAAACCATGAATATCGGCTCTTCAACCACTGCGGCCACTGTTTTGATGGTGAATTTGGAAAATGGAATGATGGCTGATGCTCTCACCAAAGAATTGAAATGGCGGAGGATTGAATCATTGGAAAAAAGCATTTCCCCTGTGGCTCATACTTTGATTCGATTCAGATATCGCGAAATTCTTGCTGCTACTCGTAATTTCTCAAAAGGTACTCTCAAAGTCAAACACCCTTTTTCTTGTTTTTTAAACCAATTTTTGATATGTAATCTTGAACCCTTTTTCAATTTCTTCCCAAATTTGGTAGGCAGAGTTCTGGGAAGAGGGGCTTTAAGCTGTGTATTCAGGGGGAGAGTTGGGTTTTTAAGAACAGCTGTGGCTATCAAACGCTTAGACAAGGAAGATAAAGAGTCTGCGAAGGCGTTCTGCAGAGAATTGATGATTGCTAGCTCTCTTCATAACCCAAATATTGTTCCTCTTGTGGGGTTTTGTATTGATCCAGAAGAGGGCTTGTTTTTGGTTTATAAGTATGTTTCTGGTGGAAGTTTGGAAAGACATTTGCATGGTATGATTCCTTGTTCTTCGGTTCTTGATTTAGTTGAACTTTGGTTGGTTTTTTGAGATTCTAACGTTGTAACAATTGCAGAGAAGAAGAAGGGAATAAAGGGTTGCTTGTCTCTTTCCTGGTCAGTGAGGTTTAAGATTGCTCTTGGAATTGCTGAGGCTGTGGCGTATCTTCACAATGGGACTGAAAGATGTGTTGTTCATAGAGATATTAAGCCTTCAAATATTCTTCTTTCGTCCAAGAAAGTGCCAAAGGTAAAAGAATATGTTCGTTTTTGTGGATATTCCTTTGGTTGTTTGGTTGTAGACGCGTGAAAACCTATCCCTTGTAGACGCGTGAAAACCTATCCCTTGTAGACGCGTGAAAACCTATCCCTTGTAGACGCGTTTTCAAACCTTGAGGGGAAGCCCAGAAGGAAAAGCCCAAAGAAGCGGTGAACTTGGGTTGTTACAAATGGTATCAGAGCCAGACACCAGGGTGGTATGGTGGTATGCCGAGGGCTGGGTCCCAAAGGGGTGGATTGTGAGATCCCACAAAGGGAGGGGTATGGTGGTATGCCGAGGGCTGGGTCCCCAAAGGGGTGGATTGTGAGATCCCACAAAGGGAGGAGAACGAAGCATTCTTTACAAGAGTGTGGAAACCTGGAAACCTATCCCTAGTAGACGCGTTTTAAAACGGGGAAGCCCAGCATTCTTTATAAGAGCGTGGAAACCTATCCCTAGTAGACGCGTTTTAAAACGGGGAAGCCCAAAGAGGACAATAACTACTAGTGGTGAGCATGGACGGTTACAAATGGTATTAGAGCCAAACACTGTGCGATGTGTCAGCGATGACGCTTGGGTCTCGAAAGGGGGTGGATTGTGAGATCCCACATTGGTTGGAGAGGGGAGAACAGGATTCCCCTGTGCCAGTGTCAGGTCCCCAAGGGGTGGATTGTGGTTGGAGAAGAGAACAAAACATTTCTTATGAGGGTGTGAAAACCTTGAGTGGAAGCCCGAGAAACCAACCAAGCCATCGGTCTAGATAATTTGAGGTTAGCCTTTCATTATTCTTATTCATCAACTGTTTCCTGGTAATGGTTGCTTGCAGTTATGTGATTTTGGGTTAGCGACATGGACTGCTGCTCCATCTGTGCCTTTCCTTTGCAAAACTGTCAAAGGAACATTTGGGTATGAACTCATTCTTAAGCCATTTTAGTGTAGGGGAAGGATGATGAGATTCAATCTCGCCCTTCTCGTGTTCTGTTCCATTCCGATTTACGATTTATGAACTTATTTGTAGTTACCTAGCTCCGGAATATTTCCAGCACGGGAAGGTATCAGATAAAACAGATGTCTACGCTCTAGGGGTCGTGTTATTGGAACTCATAACGGGCAGGAAACCGATCGAAGAAAGAACTCATGGAGAGGAGAACTTGGTTTTATGGGTAGGTCATTATATCACTTTTGTTTACTTTTGTTGTATGAATGATTCTGCAGAGCTTTAGAATGAAACATTCCAAACCCACCGCTAGCCGATATTGTCCACTTTGGCCCATTACGTATGGCCGTAAGCCCCACGTGTTGCATTCGTCGGTGCAGTCTCGAGTATATGACAGAAGAAAGTAGTCTGTCAAGTATAACAAGTTTGATATGTTCCTACAGGCAAAGCCACTCTTGCAGAAAGGGAAAGGGGCGATTACCGAGCTGCTTGATCCGCAAGTGACGTGTACGACGAAGAATTCGAATCAAATAGTCCAAATGATCGAAGCTGCCGCTGCTTGCATTACCGGTGAAGAATCGCGCAGGCCTGGGATCTTAGAGATCATTGCAATATTGAAAGGTGAAGAACAGCCTCTGCCCAACAGATCAAAGAGGTCTGGTTTCTTGAGCCATGGATGTGTCACTGATTGTTATTCACAGTTTCAAAACACGAACAGCGAAATGACGAGTCATTTAGCGTTGGCCATGTCGGGACTCCCCGAATTCGAAGAAGACGATTACCTTTTCTGCCGTTGAAAAGTCGAGATTATTTTTCCTCATTTTAGTTGAATCAAATCATTGATGATTTTGTAAATATGATCATTTTTGTACAGATGTTCTGTTTGGAAGTGGTTGGTTGAGACACAATCATGGAAGTTGCAGCTTAACAACCAAATCAACGTTTTCCATAATGAAAAATGTTTAAGAAAATGGAGCCCATTTGATTTGTTTTTTCATGCAGACATCAAATCAATCACGACAAGCTACATTTAAAATGTAAAACAAAAAAACAGAACAAAGAAAACAACAACAAGAACAATAAACGGTATACAAACACTTTAGAATATCTTTGCAACATCTCTGATTAAACCACGGTTGGCACAGGCGAAATCTGTGAACTCTTCGTATGAAATGTACCCATCGCCATCGGTGTCGATCTCGGCCATCATCCGCTGCACTTCGTCAGGGGTAACGGAGCCAAGCGTCTTCAAGGATTCACCGAGCTCCGACGCAGAGATCCTACCGTCGCCATTGGCGTCGAAGCGCTTGAAAATTCGGTCTCGGTCAACTTTGTCTTTAGCATCATCAGCCATTGTGATAATAATATGAAAAGGGTTAGTGTTCCAGGATTTTGGTGACTGAGAGATTGAGAGACAGAGAAGGGAATCATGAGTTATATAAAGAGCGAAGTTTGTGGAGATTAAGGTTATCCTCAAATGTCGGCTTAGAAACTGATTTTACCAAAATTATGGTTTCTCGTGTAAGAAACATTCTTTGCTATTGCAATTTTATTTCTCTTATTATATACATATATATATTAGCTTGGGCTTGGGCTAATAAACACGGAATGTTTGGGCTTCAAGTTTGGGCCACCTTACTTCTACTTTTCGTTGGGCCTGAGTTTCCATATTAACTTGGGCTTCAGTTTTGGGCCACCTGACTCCTACTTTGAGTTGGGCCTGCGTTTCCATATTAGCTTGGGCTTCATTTTTGGGCCACCTGACTATCACTTCGATTCTGGAATCTTGAACTATACTAATATGTTACATTTTTTTCTCGTTCTTGATTAAATTTATTTATTTTTTAATAAATTATAGATTGATTTGTGTTTGTTGATGAACTTTTAATTATCTTTTATCTATGTATCCGAAAAATTATAAATTGTGAAAAAATAAAACTTTTTTAAAAAACAATTTTTTTTAACAACCCGAACCTAACCCGAGAATAGAGGATTGGGTTAGGTTGGGTTGTGAAAATTTTTGGGTTGAGTTGGGTTACCAATCTAACCAACTTGAACTTTTTGGTTTGGTAAAAAAAATCCTCAACCCAACCCAATCCAACCATGTACACCCCTAGTTTTCATCCTTAGCTAAATAAGGCTCCATTTAATATATAAAATATGTATACATTATATCGTAACTCTTTTTTTTTTTTTTATGGGAATGTACATCGAATTCGAAAACTCAAAAAATCGAATCAACCCAACCTAAACCATAGGTTGGGTTGGGTTAATTTTCTAGAACCAAACTAGTTCGATTCAAGTTTTGGGTTCACTTGACAAAAGTCCCAGTCAACCCAAAACCATCAGACGCTTCTCATAGCACTTAGCAGATGCCCCTTGCAACATTCAAAATCAGCAGATACTCCTCGCATACGCCCTCACCCTCACCCACGTTGCCATACGCTCCTCGCCTTTGCTATCGCCGCCCCCACGCCCATGCTCAACCCAATCGTATACACTCCGTACTAATCTCTTGCTTTATGAAAATTGTGTCCCCCTCCAATAACATGGTTTATTAGAAAAAGGAGGGGAAATTCATTACTTCAAACAAAAGAAATGTGTATAGTTGATTGCAAAGATGCAAGTTGGTAGGCTATTTAGGCATCCTCAATGTGGCATCACATAGCTTGCAAGTTCCAATTTTGGCATATATATTCTTAGCCTACTATGATTCCACCTTCCACTTTACAATATATGCTTTTAAAAGTGGAAAGTGGGAAGTAAGATGCAAATCAATGGGTTGCTGGTCGCCTCTCTCTCAAGTGGAGCCTTGTCAAAATCAATAGCATCACTTCTCAAGAAACCCATTAAGTTACTTAAAGTGCATCATCACTAACCACTACTTAATCATTCTCGTAATAAGCTCATAGCTTACTATGATATTGTCCGCTTTGACTTGTTACGTATCGTCGTTAGGGTTTTTATACTCTTATAAGAAATGCTTGGAGACCCAACGTTCTTGCTGGCACACCGCCCGGTGTCTAGCTTTGATACCATTAATGATAGCCAAACCCACCGCTATAGATATTGTCTATTTTGGTCTGTTACGTGTTACCCTCACCCTTACAGTTTTAAAACATGTCTGTTAATGAGAGGTTCTACTCAATCATTCTCATAATCTTAGGATGTTATAATCTTAGCTCCTAACCTACTATGATGTTGTCTGTTTTAATTTGTTATGTATTGTCGTTAGCCTCACGGTTTTTAAAATGCGTCTACTAAGAAGAGGTTTCCACGCTCTTATAAGAAATGTTTGGGGACCCAACGTTCTTACTGGCATATCGCCCTATGTCTAGCTTTGATACCATTAATGACAGCCAAAACCCACCGCTATAAATATTATCCATTTTGGTCTGTTACGTATCACTCTCAACCTTACAGTTTTAAAGCGTGTCTGTTAATGAGAGGTTTCCACACCCTTATAAGGAATGTTTCGTTCTCCTCTCCAACCAATGTGGGATCTCACTTTTTTTTTCCTACTCAATCATTCTCATAATCTTAGGGTGTTATAATCTTAGCTCCTAATACTATGATATTGTCCGTTTTGACTTGTTATGTATCGTCGTTAGCCTCACGGTTTTTAAAATATGTCTACTAGAAAGAGACTTTCACACTCTTATAAGAAATGCTTGGGGACCCAACGTTTTTGCTGGCACACCGCCTAGTGTCTAGCTTTGAAACTATAGATATTGTTCATTTTGATCCATTACGTATCACCCTCGGCCTTACAGTTTTAAAGTGTGTCGGTTAATGAGAGGTTTCCACACCCTTATAAGGAATGTTTCGTTCCCTTCTCAAATTGATGTGGGATCTCACTTTTTTTTTCCTACTCAATCATTCTCATAATCGTAGGGTGTTATGATCTTAGCTCCTAACCTACTATGATATTGTCTGTTTTGACTTATTATGTATCGCCGATAGCCTCACAGTTTTTAAAATGCGTCTGCTAGGAAAAGGTTTCCATAAGAAATGCCTGGGGACCCAACATTCTTTGTGGTACACCGCCGAGTGTCTAGCTTTGATACCATTAATGACAGCCAAAACCCACCGCTCTAGATATTATCAATTTTGGTCTGTTACGTATCACCCTTAGCCTTACAGTTTTAAAGCGTGTCTGTTAATGAGATGTTTCCACACCTTGATAAAGAATGTCTCGTTCCCTTCTCCAACCGACGTGGGATCTCACTTTTCACATGAAAAAAAATAAAATTAAACGTTACATTCACCTTTCAAAATCTCAACAAACACCTTAAGTAGGAAGAAAAAGCTAAACACCTTTCACAATTAGTGTAACAACGAAAAAGATCGAGGAAGTGTTCTATCATGTCAAACAATACTTAATGGTGAAGGAGCGGAAAAAATAAGTGAATAATTTAGCTATCATATATGATGTCGAGTTATATCGATTTGATATCAATACAAGTATAAATGAGTACACTTTTTCAATCATAGCTCCAAAAATGAGTAAGCATCCGAATTATCTTGACTAATAGTGTGTACGAAAAAAACTTGTTCATTAATTAATTCATTCCTACCATCTCAGCTGCGAGAGGACATTAATTATTTTGTACCCAAAACTCTAATATTCTCTCACCTTTTTCTTTTATGATACTTTCATTTTCGACCATACGAAACCTCGTCTTTAACATCTTTTATAGTACGATGCATGCATCTAAATACTTTTTGTAACAAATAAAGCTGTTCGTATTGCATATGTGATATCGATGGCCCCCTAAAGCAGACACTTATTGTTCTTCGAAGAGTTATTATTATTATTATTATTTTTGTAGTTCTTTGTTCTAAATTCGATCAAATGTTTTGGAATAGAAAACCTAAGTCTCCTACCGTGCTTGGTTTCATTGTTCGTTTATGTAATGGTTGAAAACGTTGTTAAACTTAGTATTTTAGAATATGTATGCGAGATCCCACAACGATTGGAGAGGGGAACAAAACATTTTTTTTTTATAAGAGTGTGGAAACCTCTCTCTTGCATATGCTTTTTAAAACTATGAGGCTGACGATGATGGGTAACCGGCTAAAACGGACAATATCTGTTAGTTGTGGGCTTGGACTGTTACAAATGGTATCGAGCTGCCAGCAAGAATGTTGGGTCCCACATTGGTAGGAGATGGAACAAAGCATTTATAAGAATGTGGAAACCTCTCCCTGGCAGATGCGTTTTAAAACTGTGAGGACGACGACGATACGTAACAAACCAAAACGAACAATATTTGCTAGAGGTGGGCTTGGGTTGTTTCAATGTACAGGTATACATATTATATCTTCTTGTGAAGGTTTGTAGGAATGGTTTGACGGCGAACTCGACTCGTTCTTATGAGACTTGCATGTAATGCAACGTTTTCTCAAATATTATATGTTTCAATTAGTAATATTTGATTTTGTCGCGTTTAATTCGTGATATAATGAGTTGGAGAATTATGTAGACGTAGGTCACGTGATTAACTCATTCGAATAATTTCATTACCAACCTTCATAATTACATAAGAGATAAACTCGAAATGCTTTATTAAAAGAGATTAAGTTAGAGATAGCAAAATGTTTGGATTGGTAATAATATGATTTGAAAGGATGCCTAATTTTTGACACATCTACTTATTACTTTAGCTTTAAGATTGTTATGATTTTTTATTTTTTATTTTTTCTTTTAAATTTTAAATTCTTACCAATTTTTTTTTTTTTTTTTTTTTTTTTTTTTTTTTAACCGTCCAAACACACCTATTTATTTTAAG